>NC_133333.1:33151494-33419245 GCF_042186555.1 Aquarana catesbeiana | reverse complement strand
TCTCTCCTCCTATCTGGTCTGAGGGAAGAGAAATCACCGTTCACACTCAGAGCTGTCATTAGAGATCCCAGGGGCCCCCGACACCACAGTCAGGGGCCCCCCACACCGTACACCACAGGGCCCCACACCCTACACCACAGGGGCCCCACACCGTACACCACAGGGGCCCCCGACACCCTGCACGGCCCCCAGCTTCCTACATATAGCGGCTCCTTCCAGCACAATCCCCCCCCCCCCACAACACTGGAAAGGGACACCATTATATGAAAGGATTACAAGAGAGAACAATTTAGGGGCACTTTCACACTGGGGGGGGGGAGGGGGGTGTCAGCATTTTTAGCAGCGCTTTACCGTCATTTTAGTGGCGCTTTTAACCCCCAATTAGCCCCGGCCAAAAAAGGGTTAAAAGCTCCACCGCTGAAGCGCTTTGCAGGGGCATCGTCAGCGCTGGCCATTGATTTTAATGGCGGGGGGCCCCAAAGATGCCGCTTGCAGAACTTTTTTCCCCGTCCTGCCAGCGCACCGCCTCAGTGTGAAAACCCTCGGGGGTCTCATACTGGGGGGGGGGCGTTTTACAGGCGCTATTTTTTTTAGCACTTTAGCGCCTGAAAAACGCCTTCAGTGTGAAAGTCACCTCAGATCTTCCATCTCCCCCTTTACTTTGGAGTCGTATGTTTATAAATCACTGTTAATATTCTTCTGTCTTCATATCAATCGCTGCAAATTGACAGATGAATGTCTTCGTATTTTATATATTTATTTGCGGTATTTGCCCCTTTTTCTAATATTTATTTCACTGTTATCAGCACCTGACGTGGTCTGTATTGTATTATTAGATGAATTCTCACGTTTTAGATATTGATTTGTTCGATGTCACATTATTTGAATCGCCATTATTTACATCCTTCTACACCGATGTCATGTGAGCTTTGTTGCCTAAATTAATTTGGCAATCGCTACAGCAGCGCAGCCCCGCCATTCCATATATATATATATATATATATATATATATACCAATCATATTAGATACTGATAAGCTATCAGGTGACTGCAGCAGCGGGTCACTCCTCAACATTATATCTAATTCAAAGTGGGAGTATCCACTACACAGTTATTATGCCCCACCCCCAACTCACATCCCCCCCAATCCCCCCTCCTAGAACAAATCCCCCAAATCACTTTTTCTAGCACAAATCCACCCAGTCCCTCCTCCTTGCAAAAATCCTCCCAATCCCCCACTTCTTCAAGAGCAAATCCCCCCCGTCCCTCCTTGTAGCACAAATCCCCCCCCCCCAATCCCCCAACAAATCCACAACCCCCTCCAAATTACCCTTTTCCTAGCACAAATTCTTCCTCCCTACCCAAATCCCCCCCCCCCAGCACAAATCCTCCCTCAACCCCGCCTCCTAACACAAATCCGCCCAATCGCTCCTCCTAACACAAATCCTCCCCCCCCAGCAAAAAAATCCCCTAAATCACACCTTCAAGAGCAAATCCCCCCCCCCCTGTCCCTCCTTGTAGCACAAATACCCCCCTCCAATCCCCCCACAAATCCTCAACCCCCTCCAAATTACCCTTTTCCTAGCACAAATTCTTCCTCTCTACCCAAATCTCCCCCCCCAGCACCAATTCCCCCCTCTTAGCAGAAATTCCCACACCCTTAGCGCAAACATTCCCCGTCATGGCTCAAATCTCCCAAAACTGTCCTGGCACATATCCCCCCCATTTCTCCTTCTAGCAAATACACCCCCCCCCATCCTGATTACACTTCTCAGTACAGATAAATGCCCATCCCCCTTCTCCACAAACATCCAAACTTTTACCCTCCCCCTTCATTGTGTACAATTTCCCTGTGACCTTCCCCCCCCCCATCCTCTACTGTCACTACATCGCTCCTCCAGCACATGAGAGAGGATCGCTCTTAGATGGCATTGGGCTGTACAAACACACAGTGTGATTACCGCCCCCCATCCACATTTCTTGCTGCCAGTGTTCTGTCTAGAGGTGCCCCCCCATCAAATAGTGCCCGCGCATGCGCAGGACGGAGCTGCACTTCAGCTGATTTGCCGATCAGCTGGAGTGACGTGACCAGGGCACAAGCGCACATCGTAGGGGGCGTCTCTCGATGGGAGATACCATTTCAGGGCCACAATTGAAACCTATACAAACAGCGGGGGGGGGGGGGGGGGGGGGCGGTAGTTCTCACATTGTGCCTCACTGTTGTGGGTCGGCTTTACAGTGTTCTGATGATCCGGGTTTGCTGTGTTGAACGTTAGGTTTTGCCTGTGTAAAGGGCGGGTTGTAACACAGACAAAACCAGCCCTTCATCACAGCCACCAGCCTCCCTCCAGCAGCAGCGATGCACAATCAGAGAACTACGGTCTCCCCCGCTGTTTGTATAGGTTTAAATTGCACCTGTGAAATGGTATCTCCCATCGAGAGATACCTCCTACGTTGTGCGCATGCGCCCTGATTACATCAGCCCAGCTGATCGGCAAATCAGCTGTTGTGTTATTCCGTACGGTGCATGCGCAGTACAAACCGGACACTATTCAATGGGGGGCACTTCTCAACAGAACACCGGGAGATGAGCAGCCCTTGGAGGAGATAGGGGGGCGGTAATCAAAGTGTGTGTGTGTACAGTCCGATGCCATCTCTCCACTCTGCCACTTCTCCTCTCACTGCTCCAGGATGCCCTTCCCTTTTCCCA
Organism: Aquarana catesbeiana; assembly: GCF_042186555.1. Lineage (NCBI taxonomy): Eukaryota > Metazoa > Chordata > Amphibia > Anura > Ranidae > Aquarana > Aquarana catesbeiana. Next base: position 33,416,535 of record NC_133333.1, on the reverse strand, counting down.
GCTCTGAGTGCGGGTGATGGTGGGGCGGAGATCAGCGGCCAATCAGGCCTCACATCAAAGGGAGGGCACAACTGTAATCTGGGTGTAAATCAGCACCCCCTGGATCCTGCCATGTCTGTGCCTCTCCATCCAGCAGTTGGTTCTGTGGCTGATTAAGGTGGTAAACCCACTTGGTGCCTTATCTGAATTAAATTAGCCTCAGAACCTGTTTTATTCATATGTGTTTAGGTTTAAAAGGGATGAGGTGGCAGCCCTAGGTGTGGGGTGTGAGGAGTAGAGGGGGGGTGGGTGAGCAGTAGAGGGGGGGTGTGAGGAGTAGAGAGGGGGGTTTGAGGAGTAGAGGGGGGTTGTGTGAGGAGTAGAGAGGGGTGTGTGTGAGGAGTAGAGGGGGGGGGGGGTGAGGAGTAGAGAGGGGGGTGTGATGAGTAGAGAGGGGGGGGTGAAGAGAAGAGAGGGGGTGTGTGAGGAGTAGACAGGGGGGGTGTGTGAGGAGTAGAGAGGGGGGTGTGAGGGGTAGAGAGGGGGTGTGTGTGATGAGTAGAGAGGGGGGTGTGAGGAGTAGAGAGGGGGGGTGAGGAATAGAGAGGGGGGGTGTGAGGAGAAGAGAGGGGGGTGTGTGAGGAGTAGACGGGGGGGGTGTGAGGAGTAGAGAGGGGGGGTTGTGAGGAGTAGAGAGGGGGTGTGAGGAGTAGAGAGGGGATGTGTGAGGAGTAGAGAGGGGGGGTTGTGAGGAGTAGAGAGGGGGGGTGTGAGGGGTAGAGAGGGGAGTGTGTGAGGAGTAGAGGGGGGGTGTGATGAGTAGAGAGGGGGGTGTGAGGAGTAGAGAGGAGGGGTGTGAGGAGAAGAGAGGGGGTGTGTAAGGAGTAAGCAGGGGGGGTGTAAGGTGTAGAGAGGGGGTGTGAGGAGAAGAGAGGGGGGGGTGTGAGGAGTAGAGAGGGGGGGGGTGTAAGGAGTAGAGAGGGGGGTGTGAGGAGTAGAGGGGGGGTGTGTGAGGAGTAGAGAGGGGGGTGTGAGGAGTAGAGGGGGGGGTGTGAGGAGAAGAGAGGGGGTGTGTGAGGAGTAAGCAGGGGGGGGGGTGTAAGGTGTAGAGAGGGGAGTGTGAGAAGAGGGGGTGTGAGGAGTAGAGAGGGGGTGTGTGAGGAGTAGAGAGGGGGGGTGTGAGGAGTAGAGGGGGGGGGTGTGAGGAGTGGAGAGGGGGGGTGTGAGGAGTAGAGAGGGGGGTGTGAGGAGTAGAGAGGGGGGGTGTGAGGAGTAGAGAGGGGGGTGTGAGGAGTAGAGGGGGGTGTGAGGAGTAGAGAGGGGTGTGTGAGGAGTAGAGAGGGGGGGTGTGAGGAGTAGAGAGGGGGGGTGTGAGGAGTAGAGAGGGGGGGTGTGAGGAGTAGAGAGGGGGGTGTGGAGTAGAGGGGGGGTGTGAGGAGTAGAGGGGGGGGTGTGAGGAGTAGAGAGGGGGGTGAGGTGTGGGGGTGAGTAGAGGGGGGGTGTGAGGGTAGTAGAGGGGGGTGTGTGGAGTAGAGGGGGGTGTGTGAGGTGAGGGGGTGGGTGTGTGAGGGGGGGGTGTGGAGTAGAGAGGGGGGGTGTGGGAGTGTGGGGGGTGTGAGAGTGGGGGGGGTGTGAGGAGTAGAGAGGGGGGTGTGTGAGGAGTAGAGTGGGGGGGTGTGAGGAGAGAGGGGGGGTGTGAGGTGTAGAGTGGGGTGGGTGGTGTGAGGGGGTGTGAGGGGGGGGTGTGGGAGTAGAGGGGGGGGTGTGTGAGGGGGTGTGAGGAGGGGGGGTGTGGGTGTGGGGGGGTGGGTGTGAGGGGGGGGGTGTGTGTGGGGGGGGGGTGGTGGGTGTGGGGGGGGGTGTGTGGGTGGGGGGGGGTGTGTGGAGTAGGGGGGGGGTGTGGTGGGGGGTGTGTGAGGGGGGGGTGTGGTGTGTGGGGGGGTGTGTGGTGGGGGGGTGTGGGGTTGTGGGGGGTGTGTGGGTGGGGGGGTGTGGTGTGGGGGGGGTGTGTGGGTGTGTGGGGGGGGGTGTGTGGGGGTGGTGTGTGGGGGTGTGGGGTGTGGGGTGGGGGGGTGTGTGGGTGTGGGGGGGGGTGTGGAGTAGAGGGGGGGGGTGTGTGGGGTAGGGGGGGGGTGTGTGGGTAGGGGGGGGGGTGTGTGGGTGTGGGGGGGGTGTGGGTGTGGGGGGGGTGTGTGGGGTAGAGGGGGGGGTGTGGGGTAGGGGGGGGGGGTGGGGGTGTGGGGGTGTGGGGGGGGGGGGTGTGGGGGGTGGGTGGGGGGTGTGTGGGGGGTGGTGGGTGTGGGGGGGGTGTGTGGGGGGTGGTGGTTGTGGGGGGGTGTGGGGGGTGTGGGGGTAGAGTGGGGGGTGTGTGGGTGAGGGGGGGTGTGTGGAGTGGGGGGGGTGTGTGTGGGTGTGGGGGGGGTGTGTGGAGTAGGGGGGGGTTGTGAGGGTTGTGTGGGGGTGTGTGGGGGGTTGAGGGGGGGGGTGTGTGGGTAGAGGGGGGGTGGTGTGGGGGGGTGTGGGTGTGGGGGGTGTGTGGGAGTAGAGTGGGGGGGTGTGAGGAGTAGTGGGGGGTGTGTGGTGGGGGGGTGTGTGAGTGGGGGTGTGTGGGGTGGTGTGGGGGGTGTGTTGAGGTGTAGGGGGGGGTGTGTGGGTGAGGGGGGTGTGTGGGGTTGTGTGGGGGGGTTGTGTGGGTGTTGGGGGGGTGTGGGGTTGGGGGGGTGTGTGGGTGTTGGGGGGGTGGTGTGGGGTTGTGGGGGTGTGGGTGTGGGGGGGTGTGTGGGGGGGTTGTTTGGGGGGGGTGTGGTTGTGGGGGTTGGTGGGGTTGTGTTGGGGGGTGTTGTGGGGGGGTGTGTGGGGGTGGTGTGGGGGTGTGTGTGGGGGTGTTGTGGGGGGGGTGTTGGGGGGTGTGGGTGTGGGGGGGTGTGTGGGTGTGGGGGGGGTGTGGTGGTTGTTGGGGGGGGTTGTGGGGTGTGGTGTTGGGGGTGTGTGTGGGTGTGGGGGGTGTGTGGGGGGGTTGTGTGGGGTGTGGGGGGGTGTGGAGTGGGGGGTGTGAGGAGTAGAGAGGGGGTGGTGTGGGGTTGTGGGGGGTGTGGGAGTAGAGGGGGGTGTGTGAGGAGTAGTGGGGGGGTGTGAGGAGTAGAGAGGGGGGGTGTGAGGAGTAGAGGGGGGTGTGTGGGGTAGTGGGGGGGTGTGAGGGTAGAGGGGGGGGTGTGTGGGGGTGGTGGGGGTGGGTGTGGAGTAGTGGGGGGTGTGGGTGTAGTGGGGGGGTGTGTGTGGGTTGTGGGGGGGTGTGGGAGTAGAGGGGGGGGTGTGAGGAGTAGGGGGGGGGGGTGTGTGGGGGTGTGGTGGGGGGGGTGTGAGGGTAGAGAGGGGGGGTGTGAGGAGTAGTGGGGGGGTGTGTGGGTGAGTGGGGGGGGTGTGGGTGTGGGGGGGTGTGAGGAGTTGAGGGGGGGTGTGAGGTGTAGTGGGGGGGTGTGTGGGGGTGTGTGGGGGTGTGGGGGGTGTGGGTTGGGGGGGGTGTGAGTGGGGGGGGGTGTGGGTGTGTGGGGGTGTGTGGTGGTTGTGGGGGGGTGTGGTGTGGGGGGGGTGTGGGTGTGTGGGGGGGTGTGTGGGTGAGTGGGGGGGTGTGTGGAGTAGTGGGGGGGTGTGTGGGTTGTGGGGGGGTGGGTGGTGGGGGGGTGTGGGTGTTGTGGGGGGGTGTGTGGGGGGGTGTTGTGGGGGGGGGGTGAGGAGTTGAGAGGGGGGGGTGTGAGGGTAGTGGGGGGGTGTGTGGGGGTTGTGGGGGGGGGTGTGGGTTGAGGGGGGGGGGTGTGGGGGTGGGGAGAGGGGGGTGTTTTTTTTGGGGTATAAGGGTGAGTGGTATTTTTGTTCTATTAAAGGGAATGTTTTTTTTATTGTATGTAAGAGGTTTGTGTTGGGGGGATTTTTTAAATATGAGATTTGGGGTCAAAAGACCTCTGATCTCTTATTTACACTGAATGCAATAAAAAAATTGTCATTTAAAAATGAAAAATATGTCCTTCTTAAGAGCTATGGGCAGAAGTGATGTTTTGACGTTGCTTCCGCCCTGCAATGTTATGGAGATGGGTGGGGGCCATCTTCCCCTCACTTGTCTCCATGCAAAGCCATGGGAAGGATCTGATCGCCTCCGCCGTTACCGGCGGCACCGGTAAGCTGGCAGAGGGCACCGGATTGCTGCAGGAGGGGGGCCCTCTCCCAGCGCCGATAAAAGAGATCTCGCTGTGAATCCGCCACAGAGACCACTTTTATCTTGTACCGGACTGCCGGCTGAACTCGGGGATACGGGGGTTATGGCAGCTAGCTGCTGCCATAACAACGATATCCGTCCTCAAAGTGAGGACGTACATTGGCGTGCGGAGGTCCGGAAGTGGTTCAGTAAACATTTTTACATTACTGAGGCTATGAAGAATGGTGAAGGCCGGTCATCACTTTATGTATCTAGTAATGAGCACCCCCTAATCTGTGATGATCACCCCCCCTTACCTTTCTTAAAGATCACCCTGCAAACTGTGACAGCTTCTTCCATCCGCACCTGTACCCAACAACCTGCAATGTATGATTCCCCATCCATTCCCATCATAAGGGGCACCCCACAATATATGCACCCCACCAACCATACTGATGACCCTGTAATGTGACCCACCATGTCCCGATACCAGACAGCTCACAATCTATGTACTTGTGTAAGATGTAGTAGATCTTCTGCTTTTAATATCAAATGTTGCAAGTGACCCATTCAGGTAATCATGCCAACTATCTTCAGAGGGGACGCTCTCATGTCTCATATGGCACAGCCAGGCCCGGACTGGGACAAAAAATAGGCCCGGGCATTTTAGACTGAGCAGCCAATTTTTCCATGGACCTGGGGGGGTGTATCGGTCCTCCACACTGTAATGTGCAGTAACACTGATATAAATATAAAGGGGACTGCACTGTAATGGTTACCCCCCTTACATCAGAGTCCGCACAGAGGTCCCTTACATCAGATTCCGCACTGAGCCCCCTTACATCAGAGTCCGCACTGAGCCCCCTTACATCAGAGTCCGCACTGAGCCCCCTTACATCAGAGTCCGCACTGAGCCCCCTTACATCAGAGTCCGCACTGAGCCCCCTTACATCAGAGTCCACACTGAGCCCCCTTACATCAGAGTCCACACTGAGCCCCCTTACATCAGAGTCCACACTGAGCCCCCTTACATCAGAGTCCACACTGAGCCCCATTACATCAGAGTCCGCACTGAGCCCCCTTACATCAGAGTCCGCACTGAGCCCCCTTACATCAGAGTCCACACTGAGCCCCCTTACATCAGAGTCCACACTGAGCCCCCTTACATCAGAGTCCACACTGAGCCCCCTTACATCAGAGTCCACACTGAGCCCCCTTACATCAGAGTCCACACTGAGCCCCTTTACATCAGAGTCCGCACTGAGCCCCTTTACATCACAGTCCGCACTCAGCCCCTTTACATCAGAGTCCGCACTGAGCCCCCTTACATCAGAGTCCGCACTGAGCCCCCACTTACTGTAAGGGGGAGCTCTGTGGACTCTAATGTAAAGGGGAACACTGATTTAAGGGGGTCTCTGCTCACCAAAGTCCCCCTCTTGTATCAGAGTCCACAGAACACCCCTTAAATTAGTTTTCTATACACATTGGAAGGCTGGAGAGAGGGTGAGCTTACTCACCCCAGGATGAGGCTCAGGAGCGGGCTGCCTGCAGCTTTTAAATCTTTTCTTCCTTCACCCCATAGATGTGTGGGCGGGGCAGACGCAGGGGGTGTGGGTGGGGCAGACACAGGGGGTATGGGCGGGGCAGACACAGGGGTATGGGCGGAGCAGATAGAGTAGAGGGGCGGGAAGAGGAGGAGCAGTGGAACTGTCAGCGTTGGCTGAGCTGTGTGTGAGAGAGACACACAGCTCAGCCACTCAGCCAATCAGCCGCTATCGTAGTTGCGCCGGAGCCCAGAGATGACACAGGCACGGCCGCATAGCGGTGGGTGAGCGGCGGCCGTGGCCTGTGTTAACCCTGTCCAGGCCGCGGGCGCCGCTTACCTCCCGCTGTGCGGCCTGATCATCAACAGGCTATGGAGCTGGAGGTCCCAGCCCACCGGGCAAATGCCCGGTCTGCCCTATGGCCAGTCCGGGCCTGGGCACAGCAATCCTTTAGAAAAAAAAATTGTGGCAAAAGTGCTGCAAAAACGCACTACTTGCTTTCTGCAGCTTCTCAGTTGAAGCCTATTGAACCAAAAAAAAAAAGCACCGTTTTGCGTTTTAATAAGTCCCTGACCATTTCCAAAAATGCAGCGGCTGGAAAAAAGCATAGATGTGATCATGTCCCATAGGAAAGCATGAAAAAAATATATAATCTATTTATATATAAACTCACGCTGATGGTGAACAAATAGGGTAATAAAAAGTGAATGAAGCTGCTATACATAAAAATGCTAAACACTTAAACACAATAAAAATACATAAATACAGCGCTCACAAACAAAAACCCATCATAAGTGAAAAAAAAACAAAACGTAAAGTGCATAAAAAAACTGAAAAAATGCTTCACATCAGGTGTGCAAACAGTGCAGAAAAAACATTTGATAGATGTGATCGTGTCCCATAGGAAACCATGTTAAATGATCTGTAGTGCGTTTCTGCAAAAAGCACCAAAAAAAACGCATCGGTGTGAACTGAGCCTTACAGGCTGGAACTCAAATTGGATAAACAAAGTTGAAAAATAACAGATAAACCAGCAGGACCAACAGGTAATACATCTAAAGTTACACGAGGGGCTCAGAAAACAAAGACTGCTGTGTTAATGTTAGTGACACACTGCATTATATAGATCATTTATCATTTTGTCTTTATTTACACTTAAATACCTTATTTATTTGATTGAAATACCTTTCCTTTAATTTGCTAGTTTTAATGTCCCATCTGTTCATTTTAAATAAAGTTTTACAAAAAAAAAGACTTGTTTACCACTTGTTTACTCACCTCCAACTGTCATTTCTGCAGAGGCGTTTGAGCGGAGCAGCTGCCGTGTGAGACCGATTTGTCGATTCATCAGATTTTCTTCACCTGAGGATGAGTGGTAAGTTGACTGATTCATAATTTAACAGTTTTTTTAGTAATTATAGGCTTTTAATCAATGTAATTTTTGGGGGGTCAGGCAGACTTTGGCACTCCAGCTATTGTGTTATATGGACTGTGACAGCCATATTCATGACACACAATGGGATTTGTAGTTTCATCTGAACTGGAATGCCAAACCTTGCCTACCCCGGCTGTATACACTGATAATTGTGTGATTTGTGGACTGTCATCAGCCATGGGGGGCAATCCATGTATTCCAATGTTCATAGGCAGAGTGTGATCATAGGGGGAAGGATGTGTTTATGTGATCAGTCATGGTCTGACATTCTCTACATGTCTTACAGAGGCTGGATGTATATTTAAAACCAAATGTCACCCCGGCTTTTATGTCATTGGTCAATATGGGTACACCTGGATGTTGGCATGGCGGTTGGAAATGGTGCTAAAGTTAAATATCCAGCCTCTCTGTAAGACATGTGTGTTATCGAAGACTATGGCTGATCAGATAAACACAACTGTACCCCCTTTGTATAATGTTACACTTTACTAACCTCTTGCTTACTGGGCACTTAAACCCCCCTCCTGCCCAGGCCAATTTTCAGCTTTCAGCGCTGTCACACTTTGAATGACAATTGCGCGGTCATGCAACACTGTACTCAAATTTAAATTTTATAATTTTTTTCACACAAATGGAGCTTTCTTTTGGTGGTATTTAATCACCACTTGGGTTTTTATTTTTTGCTAAAGAAACAAAAAAAAGACATACATTTTTGAAAAAAAAAAACATTTCATAGTTTGTTATAAAATTTTGCAAACGGGTAATTTTTCTCCTTCATTGATATTCACTGATGAGGCTGCACTGATAGGCACAGATAAGACGACACTGATGGGCCCTGATGAGTGGCACTGATAGGTGGCACTGATGGGCACTGGTAGGTGGTATTCATAGGCAGCACTGGTGATGACGCACTGACTGGTGATTTATAGGTGACACTGTGTGCACTGATAGGTGGCACTGTGGGCACTGATAGGTGACACTGTGGGTAATGGTACGTGGCACTGGTGGGCACTGGTAGGTGACGCTGGTGGGCACAGAAGCCTCTACAGAGGCTCTCCACGATCGGGGCCGATGTCCCTCTCACAGCCACCGGTGATCGGCTTTTTTTTTCCTCCTCATGCTACCAGCATGAGGAGAAAAAAAATAGCCGATTACCGGCTCTGTTTACATCACATGATCAGCTGTCATTGGCTGACAGCTGATCACGTGGTAAGGGGTCGGGATCGACCCCTTACTCCGATCTGTGATCAGCTGAGTCTCATAGACTCGCTAATCACAAAGCTTGCCGCGCACGCCCTGCAGGGGGCACACAGGCTGCTCAAGCACGGGAGGACGTCCATGGACGCCCTCCTGGCAAAATAAGTCTGCGCTGCAGCCATCTTTCGGCTATAGCGCGGACGGGAAGTGGCTAATAAAGAAATGGGGGGTTATCAAAAGATGTTACCTGCATCACCTGATCCACTGGACGCCAGGGCGGGACCACCTTTCCTTAAAAGCACATAGCCCCTCCCCTCCATCGGGCTACCCCCAATCAGGTAAGCCCTCTCATCCCTACACGCCCTTGTCATACCTGCCCTCCGCTATTTTTATTTTTTTTTCTTGCTCCGGGCCTCACTATCATTATGTCCTATTCTTATTATTAATAAGAAGAATAATAATAATGTACTAATTATGTTTTAAAATTATCATTATCTGCTAAAATGAAAAATATTATGGCTGGGTTCACATATACGCAGGGCCCGTTTCTGTGCAGAGTCCGGTGCGGTTTCCATTCAGCGGTTCAGGTGCGATTCTGGTTTATATTGGACACTTAAATCGCACCTGAACCAGACTAAAAAACACACACAGGACCCTTTTTTAATTCGCACTGCAACCGGGCAGCATTTATGTGAACCAGCTCCATTGAAAGCCGGTCTGGTTCACTTGTTATGTGAATTAGCTGCGGTTCAGACTCAACTATGAGAGACAAAATGTGGAAACAAATCCAGACAATCACATTGTCTGATTTTTGAAAGAATTTATTTGCAAATTATGGTGGAAAATAAGTATTTGGTCAATATCAAAAGTTCATCTCAATACTTTGTTATAGATCCTTTGTTGGCAATGACAGAGGTCAGACGTTTTCTGTAAGTCTTCACAAGGTTGTCACACACTGTTGCTGGTATGTTGGCCCATTCCTCCATGCAGATCTCCTCTAGAGCAGTGATGTTTTGGGGCTGTTGCTGGGCAACACGGACTTTCAATTCCCTCCAAAGGTTTTCTATGGGGTTGAGATCTGGAGACTGGCTAGGCCACTCCAGGACCTTGAAATGCTTCTTACGAAGCCACTCCTTCGTTGCCCGGGCGGTGTGTTTGGGATCATTGTCATGCTGAAAGACCCAGCCACGTTTCATCTTCAATGCCCTTGCTGATGGGAGGAGGTTTGAACTCAAAATCTCACGATACATGACCCCATTCATTCTTTCATGTAGACGAAACAGCCCCAAAGCATGATGTTGCCACCCCCATGCTTCACAGTAGGTATGGTGTTCTTTGGTTGCAACTCCGCATTCTCTCTCCTCTAAACATGACGAGTTGTGTTTCTACCAAACAGTTCTACTTTGGTTTCATCTGACCATATGACATTCTCCCAATCCTCTTCTGGATCATCCAAATGCTCTCTAGCAAACCTCAAACGGGCCCGGACATGTACTGGGTTAAAGTAGGATTCCGGCCAGCTAAAACATTTTTTAAAGTCAGCAGCTATAAACACTGTAGCTGCTGACTTTAAATAAGTAAACTTACCTGTCCTGGGAGTGTATGCGAATGCAAAACACGTATTGAAATCCTAGAAGGCTCTGGATGGAGCTAGGTGTCACTGTGGGGGGATGGGGGTTTTGGAGTAGGATTAGGGGACACTACAGCAGACGTGCAGGCTCTGTAGATGAGGTACTATGGTAGGTTGGGGGGCACTATGGAGAGCTGGAGGCACTGAGGGCCCTCAGGTGGCACCCCTCCCAAGCTCCTATAGTGGTTGGAGTAAAGAGTGCACTGTGGGTGGTTAAAGCGGGATTCCGGCCAGCTAACAATTTTTTTTAAAGTCAGACAGCTACAGCTACAAACACTGTAGCTGCTGACTTTAAATAAGGAGACTTACCTGTCCTGGGTGCCCACGATGCCGGCCGCCCGAGGCTGACCCGTCCCTCGGCTCTTGGGCCTCGGCACCGCCATCCTAGGTAAGGGAAACAGGCAGTGAAGCCTTGCGGCTTCACTGCCAGTTTCCTACTGCGCATGCGCGAGCGGCGCGGCGATCTGTGAATGGCCCCGTGGTGTTCTGGGAACACACACAGTTCCCAGAAGACAACGGGGCTGCTCACCGAGGAGCAGAACACGCCGCGGAATAAGCAGATTAGGAAGACTGCCTAGCAACAAGGGTTTAGGTAAGTATAAAAAAAAATTTTTTTTCAAATGTTTTTTTTTTTAATTTTTTTTAGGATTTTTGGTGGAATTTTTTTTTCAGGGTGGCCCTCCACTTTAAGCAGGGGGACACGTCTGGCACTGCAGGATCTGAGTCCCTGGCGGGGTAGTGTGTTACTGATGGTAGCCTTTATTACGTTGGTCCCAGCTCTCTGCAGGTCATTCACTAGGTCCCCCCGTGTGGTTCTGGGATTTATGTTCACCGTTCTTGTGATCATTTTGACCCCACTGGGTGAGATCTTGCGTGGAGCCCCAGATCGAGAGAGATTATCAGTGGTCTTGTATGTCTTCCATTTTCTAATTATGGCTCCCACAGTTGATTTCTTCACACCAAGCTGCTTGCCTATTGCAGATTCAGTCTTCCCAGCCTGGTGCAGGTCTACAATTTTGTTTCTGGTGTCCTTCGACAGCTCTTTGGTCTTCACCATAGTGGAGTTTGGAGTGTGACTGTTTGAGGTTGTGGACAGATGTCTTTTATACTGATAACAAGTTCAAACAGGTGCCATTAATACAGGTAATGAGTGGAGGACAGAGGAGCCTCTTAAAGAAGAAGATACAGGTCTGTGAGAGACAGAAATCTTGCTTGTTTGTAGGTGACCAAATAATTATTTTCCACCATAATTTGCAAATAATTACCTTTCAAAAATCAAATAATGTGATTGTCTGGATTTGTTTCCACATTTTGTCTCTCATAGTTGAGGTATACCTATGATGACAATTACAGGCCTCTCTCATCTTTTTCAGTGGGAGAACTTGCACAATTGGTGACTGACTAAATACTTTTTGCCCCATTGTATATATGAACCAAGTCTGAATGTTTCTGTTCTATAATTACAACTATTTGTATTGCAGGGTTTTATCCTCATACTAAAATGTTATTCTTGTTACAGGTTTTATCCTCCCCACCTTACCACCGATGAGTCCGCGGACCATCCGGCCAGTTAGACGCCACCGACTGGCCAATGAAGACCGACAGAGGATCCTGCTCGGGCTTCAGAGGATTGTTCGCCATCACCCTTTCCGGAGACCATAAGGTCCTTCAGTGCCTTTACTACACTCGTCTCCAGCATATACAAAGTAAGTCCCCGCTACAGCTTTAAATGAGAGGGAAAGCTACACGCGCCCTAAGAATTCAAGTGTTAATAACATGTACATCAATGCTAACAGGAGTACAATTGTGCAAAGGAATAAAAATAGATACTCAAAAATATCAAAATGCAGCCTGGGTACTGTCAGAGATAGACTGTGGTCAGACCGCATGAGTTTCTTTGATGCATCCCAACACGTGTCAGAATTATATTCCTTCTTCAGGGGAGATAGTGAATACTATGTCCTATCTAAAATGCAAATATGATAAATCATCAATTAGTATAGTACAACTGAATATATTCAAACAGTTTTTTATATATACAATATATCAGGTATTAAAGGGCACTAGAAGCTGTTGTAGATACTTACAATAGTCAATGTACAGTACAAAAACTTACAAGCATGGATCTGTCAGAAGATCCTCAGTAGATGGGGCTGAAAAGTGCACCACCTCCCGAACAGGTAAATGAGCAACCAGGGTAGACCACCATGTAGCCACAAGGACCACCCGCAAAAAGGACAACGAGCAGCAACAATATGGATGGTAGTATGTAGTATAAATATGGTCATGATTACAGGAGTATAGTATACAACATAAAGAACATAAGGGGTTAGCTATGCATGATAAGTAGTTATATTAAGTCAATTCACCAAAAAAAGGAGAAGTATAGTCATTTAAAATGATGGATTCTATATCATAAAGAGATACCCAGTGATGGCGCTGGTCGTTTGGCGCCAAAAGCCCCAACCCAGTGTGACGGAGGGAAGAGGAATCGGACGATCCCTTGATGCTAGAGCTCTTTTCCTGTGGAGCTCCGTGTCCCTGACTATGGGCAGGGGCCTACTTCCTCTCATACCGCAGCACTCCCAGCACGGCTAGGCCTGCAACAGCGGTGGAGATGTCATCCCGCACGTTGGTCGGGGTTACACCACGCGTCACTGCTTTAGGGGACCGTCCCCTAATTCCACCGCCCTCTGCGGCACTCGACAGGGGCTTTTGACGCCAAACAACCAGCGCCGTCCCTGCCACATGATTGGCCCCTAGCAGTGGTGTATAAAACATGTGTCCACTGTGACCTACCCTGCACCCATGGATGATTGTCCCTTGACAGTCAGGGATGATCTGTGCGGCGGGGAGACAGTTGCTAGCACTGATCTCCCTTTATAGCTTTTCTGCTGACAGCCGCTTCACCTCCTCTCCCTCCCACGGCTATAGTTATAGTTATAGTAGGTGAGGTTGAAAAAAGACACAATTCCATTAAGTCCAACCTATGTGTGTGATTATATGTCAGTATTACATTGTATATCCCTGTATGTTGTGGTCATTCAGGTGCTTATCTAATAGTTTTTTTAAACTATCAATGCTCCCCCACTGAGACCACCACCTCAGGGGCGTAACTAGAAATAGCAGGGCCCCATAGCAAAATGTTGTATGGGGCCCCCCTGCAAACAGCCCCCCCCCCCCCCACAGCTGCCCTAATGTCAATGCAGCGTGACCTGTGCCACATACAGCGTGACCTGTGCCCAATGCAGCGTGACCTGTGCCCAATACAGCGTGACCTGTGCCCCATACAGTGTGACCTGTGCCCAATGCAGCGTGACCTGTGCCCAATACAGCGTGACCTGTGCCCCATACAGCATGACCTGTGCCCAATACAGCCTGGTCTGCCTGTGCCCCATACAGCCCCACCTATGCAGAGGAAGAGGCAAGCCACCCGGATCAGCAGAGAGCGGGATTGCCCGCTGTAATAGCTTTCATTTGAATTTCCTGTCTTCCCGGAGCTCATCGTCACATAGCCCCACCTCTTGGCCCGACACCTTTGATGACTTCACATGTCCCGCATTGGATCGGCGTTCTATCTATCAAAGGCACCTGGCCAAAAGGTGGAGCTATGTGACGTGAGCCCCGGGAACACTGGAAGTTCTAATGAAAGCTCTTACATCAGGCAATTCAGCTCTCTGCTGATACGGTCAGCTCGCCTCTTCCTTTTCTCTCTCTTCCCCTGGCTGGGAGACTGTGCCGGCGGTGCCCTTATCCTCACTGGGCGCCACTCGGCTGCGGGCCCCATAGCGCCCGCATGGGTCGCTATGGTGGTAGTTACGCCCCTGCACCACCTGTGGAAGGGAATTCCACATCCTTGCCGCTCTTATAGTAAAGAACCCTCTACGTAGTTGAAGGTTAAACTTCTTTTTTTCTAATTTGAATGAGTGGCCATGTGTCTTGTTAAACTCCCTTCTGCGAAAAGTTTTATCCCTATTGTGGGGTCACCAGTACGGTATTTATAAATTTAATTCATATCCCCTCTCAAGCGTCTCTTCTCTAGAGAGAATAAGTTCAGTGCTCACAACCTTTCCTCATAACTAATATCCTCCAGACCCTTTATTAGCTTTGTTGCCCTTCTTTGTACTCGCTCCATTTTCAGCACATCCATCCTGAGGACTGGTGCCCAGAACTGGACAGAATACTCCAGGTGCGGCCAGACCAGAGTCTTGTAGAGTGGGAGAATTATCGTTTTATCCCTGGAGTTAATCCCCTTTTTAATACATGCCAATATTCTGTTGGCTTTGTTAGCAGCCGCTTGGCATTTCATGCCATTGCTGAGCCTATCATCTACTAGGACCCCCAGGTCCTTTTCCATCCTAGATTCCCCCAGAGGTTCTCCCCCCAGTGTATAGATTGGATTCATATTTTTGCCACCCAAATGCATTATTTTACATTTTTCTACATTCAGCTGTCAGCTGGAAAGTGATACAGGGAGATTGGGTGCTAGAAACTGTCCTCCCGCAGCACCGATCATCCCCGACTGTCCCCCTTGGCCTCCTCCCATGTTCTCTTCTGCCCTCGTGTTCTCCTCCTCCAGCCCGCTGTGTGCTCCTTTCTGCGCCCCCCCCAAGGACGGCTTCCCTCCCCTCCTCTTCCGCCAGCTGCTGTGGGGGATGTCAGGATGGAGAGCAGAAAAAGGGTTTACATTCATATATATAATTTACCGGCCCCTTCCTTGTCTGAAATGGACACAGTGGGCAATCGCTACGATCGCTCCTGTGTCCCCTGGTAACTGAGCAGAGTAAACTGGGGGTTTACGCTGCTTCAGTTTATGAATGAACAGGAGCCTGTGTCTCTTGTTCATTCATTTTCAATGCTGAGGCTACTCAGAAAGGGGCTTGGGAATCTGTGTCCTCATCACGACAATGGAAGTCGGGATCCGCCAGGTCCCTGGACCGACACCTGGCTCAGCCTCTCAGCGAGCCGCTGAGAGCCTGAGCTGGCCGCTCCGCCCCCTCCACAGCCCAGCGCTCCATTGAGTGTGGAGGGGGCAGAGCAGAGAGCTGTGACTGACAGTCTGCAGCTCTCTGCTCACGGAGCTGTGAGAACTGAGCGATCGGCGGTGTTCGATCGCTTGGTTCTCAGTGTAGAGGCGCCGAGGGACAGATACAGCATCCAGCTAGATAAGTATGATACTGGAAAAAACACGCAGCATATGGTACTGTGGAGAGTCCATACATACAGAATAAGAACAAATACTAAGAATTACGCCCAGCGTACCCAGTCACTAAAATGACCATAGTATAATTTAATTAAATGTAAAATCTATCAGTTTCCAGGCCTGAAAAGTGGCAGCTGGTATGAGGTGTGTGATGCCACAGTGGGCTGCTAATCGGTTCACACCGGACTTCAGTTGTTTGAAAACATTCCTACATTATCAGATTGTGTCTTCTGCGATTATCAGTGTTTTTTATTCAAATATTTTGCTATCGTATTATTATTATTGTATATATTGCTATTATTATTACCTCTATTAAACATTTTTAGTTTTTTTCAGGTACACCGGCATCAGTCACCACCACCATGCCACGACCTTCACGACGTCGGTCCCGTGGAAGGCGATCCCATCAGGAGGGCGGAGAGGCTCAAATTGCTCACAGAACAACTTTGGAGGAGACAGCAAACAGGAGCCGTTCTCCTGGAGACAGGCATGCTGAACAACACCCAGCATAGTGTAACATTCTTCTCTTCTTTCAGATGCCCTGAAAACATCACGGGGTATGTATACCAGTATGTATATTTTTTGTTATTTTCTGCTAAAAGTAGAAAATGCTTACAAAAAATATACTTAAGACAATTACTACCGAAAAGGAGTCGCCTCATCCTGATTGAACCACCACCTCTCAGGTGAGCACTCCAGAGCATTACCACTGAAAAGGAGTCTCTCGATCCTGACTGAGCCACCGCCTCTCAGGTGAGTACTCCAGAGCATTACCACTGAAAAGGAGTCTCTTGATCCTGATTGAACCACCACCTCTCAGGTGAGTACTCCAGAGCATTACCACTGAAAAGGAGTCTTTCGATCCTGATTGAGCCACCACCTCTCAGGTGAGAACTCCAGAGCATTACCACTGAAAAGGAGTCTCTCGAACCTGATTGAGCCACCACCTCTCAGGTGAGTACTCCAGAGCATTACCACTGAAAAAGAGTCTCTCGATCCTGATTGAGCCACCACCTCTTAGGTGAGTACTCCAGAGCATTACCACTGAAAAGGAGTCTCTCGATCCTGATTGAACCACCACCTCTCAGGTGAGTACTCCAGAGCATTACCACTGAAAAGGAGTCTCTCGATCCTGACTGAGCCACCACCTCTCAGGTGAGAACTCCAGAGCATTACCACTGAAAGGGAGTCTCTCGATCCTGATTGAGCTACCACCTCTCAGGTGAGTACTCCAGAGCATTACCACTGAAAAGGAGTCTCTCGATCCTGATTGAGCCACTACCTCCCAGGTGAGAACTCCAGAGCATTACCACTGAAAAGGAGTCTCTCGATCCTGATTGAGCCACCACCTCTCAGGTGAGAACTCCGGAGCATTACCACTGAAAAGGAGTCTCTCGAACCTGATTGAGCCACCACCTCTCAGGTGAGCACTCCAGAGCATTACCACTGAAAGGGAGTCTCTCGATCCTGATAGAGCTACCACCTCTCAGGTGAGTACTCCAGAGCATTACCACTGAAAAGGAGTCTCTCGATCCTGATTGAGCCACCACCTCCCAGGTGAGAACTCCAGAGCATTACCACTGAAAAGGAGTCTCTCGATCCTGATTGAGCCACCACCTCTCAGGTGAGAACTCCGGAGCATTACCACTGAAAAGGAGTCTCTCGAACCTGATTGAGCCACCACCTCTCAGGTGAGCACTCCAGAGCATTACACTGAAAAGGAGTCTCTCGATCCTGATTGAGCCGCAACCTCTCAGGTGAGTACTCCAGAACATTACCACTGAAAAGGAGTCTCTCGATCCTGATTGAGCCACCACCTCTCAGGTGAGCACTCCAGAGCATTACCACTGAAAAGGAGTCTCTTCATCCTGATTGAACCACCACCTCTCAGGTGAGCACTCCAGAGCATTACCACTAAAAATGAGTCTCTCGATCCTGATTGAACCACCACCTCTCAGGTGAGTACTCCAGAGCATTACCACTAAAAAGGAGTCTCTTGATCCTGATTGAACCACCACCTCTCAGGTGAGCACTCCAGAGCATTACCACTGAAAAGGAGTCTCTCGATCCTGATTGAGCCACCACCTCTCAGGTGAGAACTCCAGAGCATTACCACTGAAAAGGAGTCTCTCGAACCTGATTGAGCCACCACCTCTCAGGTGAGCACTCCAGAGCATTACCACTGAAAAGGAGTCTCTCGAACCTGATTGAGCCACCACCTCTCAGGTGAGCACTCCAGAGCATTACCACTGAAAAGGAGTCTCTCGATCCTGATTGAGCCACCACCTCTCAGGTGAGCACTCCAGAACATTACCACTGAAAAGGAGTCTCTCGATCCTGATTGAGCCACCACCTCTCAGGTGAGCACTCCAGAGCATTAACACTGAAAAGGAGTCTCTCGATCCTGATTGAACCACCACCTCTCAGGTGAGCACTCCAGAGCATTACCACTGAAAAGGAGTCTCTCGAACCTGATTGAGCCACCACCTCTCAGGTGAGCACTCCAGAGCATTACCACTGAAAAGGAGTCTCTCGAACCTGATTGAGCCACCACCTCTCAGTTGAGCACTCCAGAGCATTACCACTGAAAAGGAGTCTCTCGATCCTGATTGAGCCACCACCTCTCAGGTGAGTACTCCAGAACATTACCACTGAAAAGGAGTCTCTCGATCCTGATTGAGCCACCACCTCTCAGGTGAGCACTCCAGAGCATTAACACTGAAAAGGAGTCTCTCGATCCTGATTGAACCACCACCTCTCAGGTGAGCACTCCAGAGCATTACCACTGAAAAGGAGTCTCTCGATCCTGATTGAGCCACCACCTCTCAGGTGAGAACTCCAGAGCATTACCACTGAAAAGGAGTCTCTCTATCCTGATTGAGCCACCACCTCTCAGGTGAGTACTCCAGAACATTACCACTAAAAAGGAGTCTCTCGATCCTGATTGAGCCACCACCTCTCAGGTGAGCACTCCAGAGCATTACCACTGAAAAGGAGTCTCTTCATCCTGATTGAACCACCACCTCTCAGGTGAGCACTCCAGAGCATTACCACTAAAAAGGAGTCTCTCGATCCTGATTGAACCACCACCTCTCAGGTGAGTACTCCAGAGCATTACCACTAAAAGGAGTCTCTGGATCCTGATTGAACCACCACCTCTCAGGTGAGAACTCCAGAGCATTACCACTGAAAAGGAGTCTCTCGAACCTGATTGAGCCACCACCTCTCAGGTGAGCACTCCAGAGCATTACCACTGAAAAGGAGTCTCTCGATCCTGATTGAGCACCACCTCTCAGGTGAGAACTCCAGAGCATTACCACTGAAAAGGAGTCTCTCTATCCTGATTGAGCCATCACCTCTCAGGTGAGCACTCCAGAGCATTACCACTGAAAAGGAGTCTTTTCATCCTGATTGAACCACCACCTCTCAGGTGAGCACTCTAGAGCATTACCACTAAAAAGGAGTCTCTCGATCCTGATTGAACCACCACCTCCCAGGTGAGTACTCCAGACCAGACTACAAAATGTAGCTAGAAACTCAAATTATAAACAGGAAAACACATTTTTTTAAACCAGAGTTTGGGGAGGAGGAGGTCGGATTTTTTTTTTTTTTTGCAACGCTAAACAATATCCTTATTTTTCAGTAAAAATCAATACACATCCACTAGGAAATGGCCCTGCTATCTAGTTTTTATTAATTAATTTCTTACTTTGCTTTTTTGCTTCCTTGTACTGTAACATCCTGCATGAGCTCCCACACCTCTCATTTTACCCTTCAGTTCTGTCTGTTTATAATGAGCAGTGAACGTTTGTTGCATGTACACTGCAAATCCCATAACCCACAGCAGGAAGTTGGTTTACAAAAAAAATTAAAAATTCTGATTTTTGGGTTACGAACACATACATGAATTGGATATTTTTTAAAACCAGAGTTTAGCACCACCTCTCAGGTAAGCACTCCAGAGCATTACCACTGAAAAAGAGTCTCTTCATCCTAGAGCTGCACAATTAATCGTTAAGAATCGTTATCAGAAATGTCCTGTCCGAAGCGGGGGGTGAACTGAGTTACGGGTTGTTGGGGGGAGGGAGGCGGAGGTAAGGGGTAGGGACATGTAATTAGTTAGGAACCTAGGTTAGTCAGGTATATAAGTATGACCAGCTGGTCTTTGTGTGACCTGGCAATGTGCTAAGGTCATTCTTTTGTTTATTGTATGTCTGTTGTTTACTAAAGGAAAAAAAATTTCAATAAAAAGAAATAAAAAAAAAAAAAAAAGAATCGTTATTGCGTTTTTTTCCCCCTTGCGATCTTGACAAAGTATTTGCCGATTCTTTCTATGCAGAGAATTCTCTCTGCTCTGCTGAAGCCGACAGCTGTCAAAAGAAGGGAAAAAAAAAACAAGCAGTCTGACAAGTATCTCAACATTCTTTAGCAGTGGTACTAAGTTTAAACATTGTAACAATTTGTCCTTTACATCAAAGGAATACACTTCCGTGTGTAAATGAGGAACGTTTAACCACTTAAAGCGGAGTTCCACCCAAAAGTGGAACTTCAGCTCATTTGTCTCTTCACCCCCTCCGGTGCCACAATTGGGACCTTTCGGGGGGGGGGGGGGGGGGTCAAGATACCTGTCTTTGACAGGTATCCTGTTCACACTTCCGGGAGTCCGGGCCGTGGCCCGTGACATCACCGCGGGGCTCCCTCCTCCTCTCACTGTCGCCGGGCCAGTAGGAGAGAAGAGCGGGGCCTCACGCATGTGCAGTAGGGTTCCCGGCATAAAGTTGTAAGGCTACACTGCCAGGTACTCCTACCCGCAATGGCGGCGGTAGCACCCAACAGCTGATGGAAACATCAGCTGTGGTGCCACCATCGCGGGACTCCAGGACAGGTAAGTGTCCTATTTTTAAAAGCCAGCAGCTGCAGTATGTGTAGCTGCTGGCTCTTAATTGTTTTTTTTGGGCGGAACACCGCTTTAACCAGTTTCCAACCGCCGCACGCCAATGTACGCCAGCACAATGGCACAGGCAGGCATAAGGGATTACCTGTACGTCCCTGCCTGCCCGCGAGCGGGGGGTCTAATCGGACCCCCCCTGGTGCCTGCGGATTCAGGTCAGGGGCGATCGGAGGTGAGGGGGAGGCCACGCTTTCGTGGCCATCCCCTCGCGATCCTTCCTGGCGATGTAAACAGAAGCGGAGGAAGTGATGTCATCTCTCCTCGAACCGGTGTTTTCGTTCCGGCTCCAAGGAGAGAAGACATCAATGTGAGTTTGCACCAACACTACACTTACAGTAGAACACGCAGGCACACTTTTCACCCCCCCATCACCCCCCAGTCACCCCCCGATTACCCCCCTGTACCCCCTGTCACAGTGACACCAATAGCAGTTTTTTTTTTTTCTGATTATTGCATTGGTGTCAGTTTGTGACACTTAAAAGTGGTAGGGCAGTTAGGGTTAGCCCCCTTTAGGTCTAGGGTACCCCTATAACCCCCCCTAATAAAGTTTTAACCCTGTGATCACCCCCCGTAGCCAGTGTCACTAAGCGATCGTTTTTCTGATCGCTGTATTAGTGTCACAGGTGACGCTAGTTAGGGAGGTAAGTATATAGGTTAGCCGTCAGTGTTTTATAGCGACAGGGACCCCCATATACTACCTAATAAAGGTTTTAACCCCCTGATTGCCCCCTAGTTAATCCTTTCACCAGTGATCACCGTATAAGTGTTACGGGTGACGCTGGTTAGTTTGTTTATTATAGTTTTAGGGCACCCGCCGTTTATTACCTAATAAAGGTTTAACCCCCTAATTGCCCGGCGGTGATATGTTAGGTTTTAGGGTCAGATAAGGTCTGCATCGCCCCAGGCAGCGTCAGGTTAGCGCCAGTACCGCTAACACCCACGCACCCAGCATACACCTCCCTTAGTGGTATAGTATCTGAACGGATCAATATCTGATATACTATACTAGATCTATACTAGTGTCCCCAGCAGTTTAGGGTCCCCAAAAACGCAGTGTTAGCAGGATCAGCCCAGATACCTGCTAGCACCTGCGTTTTGCCCCTCGGCCCAGCCCACCCAAGTGCAGTATCGATCGATCACTGTCACTTACAAAGCACTAAACACATAACTGTAGCGTTCGCAGAGTCAGGCCTGATCCCTGCGATCGCTAACAGTTTTTTGGTAGCGTTTTGAATCAGTCGCTAACAGTCAGGAGCTTTTTTGCCTGTGAGTCTCACTAGTGTACCACTAAATATAGAGCCCAAAATGGCAAATCGAAGGTACACTAGTGAAGAGGCCTACACATTTCTGAGCATGACAGATAGTGAAGAGGAAGTCACTCATCTGTCAGATTCAGCCTCAGAATACGATCCTGTAGACAGCAGCGGCTCCATGACAGATAGCTCTGACGACGGAGTTGTGGTCCCTGCCAAGGTCAGGTGTACCAGACCCCGAACTTCTTCTTCTGCTGTTGAGGTACAAGAACCGCAGGACTCTTGTATGGAGCAGAGCAGTACTAGCGCCGCTATTCTTTCTGGTGAACTGGCAAGCACCAGCGGCCTAATACACCCTGGTCGTACATCCAGCACTGCAGTATCACTTGGTGACGTGGCGAGTCCCATAAGTGCAGTTTAAGCTGGTGAGGTGGCAAGCACTAGTAGGGTCCCGCTGCCACCAAGAAGACGAACACAGGTCCGTCCTGCCCATAGTACCCTTCCTGCTGCATTCGCCAATCCGAATTGGGAACCCACTTCTGCAGCACCCGTACTTCCCCCATTCACTGGCCAACCCAGCATTCAGGTGGAAACAGTTGATTTTACGCCACTTGATTTTTATTCGCTGTTTTTTAACGAAGATCTCTATAGATCTATTGTGGACCAAAGCAATTTGTATGCTGGTCAATACATCGCCACTATTCCCCAGTCCTCTCTTGCCAGAGATTGGAGACCAATTACGGTTTCTGAATTTAAGATCTTTCTGGGCCTTTCCCTCCTCATGGGCATAACCAAAAAGAGTGAGTTGCGGTCATATTGGTCCACTGACCCAATTCACCATATGCTCGTGTTCTCTGCCTCCATGGCCAGGGCACGATACAAGCAGATTTTGCGGTTCATGCACTTCAACAACAATGAACTCTGTCGTCCTCGTGGAGACCCTGGATACGATCGGCTCTACAAAATTCGGCCCCTCATAAACCACTTCAACCAATGTTTTGCAGACTTGTTTACTCCCCATCAAGTTGTCTGCGTTGATGAGTCCCATATTAAGTTTTCTGGCCGCTTGTCATTCAAACAGTACCTTCCCAGCAAGCGTGCCAGATACGGGGTCAAGATGTATAAGCTCTGTGACAGGGCCACAGGCTTTTTTTTGGTTTACGAGGGCAAAGATAGCCACGTAGAGCCAACAAACTGCCCTAACTACATAGGAAGCGCTGGCAAGATTGTGTAGGACTTGGTGTCACCCTTATTCGGAAAGGGGTACCACTTATATGTGGACAATTATTACACGAGCGTGCCACTTTTTTGTCACCTTTTTGATCATCAGATTGGAGCATGTGGCGCCGTGCGACCTAATAGCCGGGGCTTTCCCCAGCGGCTTGTAGATTCCCGTCTTAGGCTGGGGGAGAGAGCCTGCTTGAAGTGTAATAATTTGCTCGCTATGAAGTGGAGGGATAATAAGAATGTTTTCGTTCTTACCTCCCTTCGTGCAGACACGACGGTCCAAATTCCTACGGCGACTGGTGTTGTGGAGAAATCCCTCTGTGTCCACGAATATAACCAAAATATGGGAGGGGTGGACCTCAACGACCAGTTGTTGGCGCCGTACCTAGTTGCCCATAAGGCCAGACGCTGGTATAAAAAAGTGTCTGTTTATTTATTTCAGTTGGCTTTGCTGAATGCTCATGTGCTATACAGAGCTTCAGGACGGACTGGATCCTTCCTTAAATTCCAGGAAGAAATCGTCAGAGCCCTTCTGTATCCAGACGGTGCTCCACCTCACCTTCCCAATCCAAATGCAGTAAGCCGGCTGCATGAGAGGCATTTTCCTTATGTCCGCCCGCGTACCCCTACCCAACGAGCCCCCCAAAGAAAATGTTGTGTTTGCAGAAAGCGCGGATATAGGCGTGGAAACCGCTATTATTGTCCCTCCTGTCCTGACAATCCTGGTCTTTGCATTGATGAATGTTTTGATGGCTACCATACACTAGTTGAGTATTAGCGTAGGGTACAGCACTGCACAGACTAGGACACACTTTCACAGGGTCTCCCAACATGCCATCGCATTTTGAGAGACCCGAACCTGGAAACGGTTACAGTTACAAAAGGTACAAAAAAAGTTTAAAAAAAAAAAAAAAAAAACACAAAAAAAAGTAAAAAAAAAAAAAACACAAAAAAATATATAAAATAAAAAAAAACAAAAATAGTTGTCCTTTTATTGTTCTCTCCTCTATTCTCTATCTATTGTTCTGCTCTTTTTTACTGTATTCTATACTTTACTGTTTACTGTGTTTTACCATTTTTTTGTTTTCAGGTACGCCATTCAGCTGCAGAGCGGATTTATTTATCTTGACAGCAACAGCGTTTGCTCCCACGATACATAAAGCTGTGACTCCAGCGCTGTCGGAGATGATTTTACCACCACAGTTACATACTTCAGCATATATGCCGAAGCGTGGGGGCAGCAGTGGGTGGAGGAGCGATTTGCTCCTGCCTTTTGCGGGAGGATGCCCCCATGCTTCGGCATATATATATTTTAGGTAGGCACAGGTTGCGTTAAATGTTTTAGTTTTTACTATGTTTTTTTTGTATTTGCTTTGCAGGTATGGTATTACTGTTATACTGTAATGTTACTTTGTTTTATTGTTAACCATCATTTGCTTAGCAGGTACGCCATTCAGTTGCAGCGCGGATTTATTTATCTTGACAGCAACAGCGTTTGCTCCCACGATACATAAAGCCGTGACTCCAGCGCTGTCGGAGGTGATTTCACCACCACAGTTACATACTTCAGCATATATGCGGAAGCATGGGGGCAGCAGTGGGCGGAGGAGCGATTTGCTCCTACCTTTTGCGGGAGGATGCCCCCATGCTTCGGCATATATATATTTTAGGCACAGGTTGCGTTAAATGTTTTTGTTTTTACTACTTTTTTTTTGTATTTGCTTTGCAGGTATGGTAAGTCTTATGCCCCGTACACACGTTTGGACATTGATCGGACATTCCGACAACAAAATCCTAGGATTTTTTCCTTCGGATGTTGGCTCAAACTTGTCTTGCATACACACAGTCACACAAAGTTGTCAGAAAATCCGATCATTCTGAACGCGGTGACGTAAAATACGTACGTCGGGTCTATAAACGGGGCAGTAGCCAATAGCTTTCATCTCTTTATTTATTCTGAGCATGCGTGGCACTTTGTGCGTCGGATTTGTGTACACACGATCGGAAATTCCGACAACTGATTTTTTTGTCGGTAAATTTTATAGCCTGCTCTCAAACTTTGTGTGTCGGAAAATCCGATGGAAAATGTGTGATGGAGCCTACACACGGTCAGAATTTCCGACAACAAGGTCCTATCACACATTTTCCGTCGGAAAATCCGACCGTGTGTACGGGGCATTACTGTTATACTGTAATGTTACTTTGTTTTATTGTTAACCATCATTTGCTTAGCAGGTACGCCATTCAGTTGCAGCGCGGATCTATTTATCTTGACAGCAACAGCATTTGCTCCCACGATACATAAAGCCGTGACTCCAGCGCTGTCGGAGGTGATTTCACCACCACAGTTACATACTTCAG
Organism: Aquarana catesbeiana; assembly: GCF_042186555.1. Classification (NCBI taxonomy): domain Eukaryota; kingdom Metazoa; phylum Chordata; class Amphibia; order Anura; family Ranidae; genus Aquarana; species Aquarana catesbeiana. The sequence continues at coordinate 33,391,566 of NC_133333.1, read as the reverse complement.
CATATATGCCGAAGCGTGGGGGCAGCAGTGGGTGGAGGAGCGATTTGCTCCTGCCTTTTGCGGGAGGATGCCCCCATGCTTCGGCATATATAAACAGTGCATGTATGCCCATCATTAGAAGTGGGTGGATGAAGGGAGGTATTCTAATGGTGGGCATACCCACCGATCAATATCTTTTTCTCATTCAGCCCACAGGCTGCATGAAAAAAAAGATTACAATATATTCCCAACAAGACCAGCAACGTACTGGTATGTTGCTGGACTTTGAATGGTTATACCAGAATGATGCCTGCAGGTTTAGGTATCATCTTGGTATCATTCTTTTCAGCCAGCGGTCGGCTTTCATGTAAAAGCCTCTAGACTGCTTTTAAAGCAGTGGAAGGGAATGCCCCCCACCGTCTTCCATGTTTTTCTCTGTCTCTCCTGTCCCAACAGGGAACCTGAGAATGCAGCCGGTGATTAAGCCAGCTGACCATAGAGCTGATCAGAGACCAGAATGGCTCCAAACATCTCTATAGCCTAAGAATCCGGAAGCTACAAGCATTTTATTACTTAGATTTCGCTGGATGTAAGCGCCATTTGGAAATTGGGAAAGCATTTTATCACACCGATCTTGGTGTGGTCAGATGCTTTGAGGGCAGAGGAGAGATCTAGGGTCTAATAGACCCCAATTTTTTCAAAAAAGAGTACCTGTCACTACCTATTGTAATCATAGGGGATACTGTATTTACATTCCCTGAGATAACAATAAAAATGATAAAAAAAATGAAAGGAACAGTTTAAAAATAAGATAAAAAAGCAAAAAATAATAAAGAAAAAAAAAAAAAGCACCCCAGTCCCCCCCTGCTCTCGCGCAAAGGTGAACGCAAGCGTCAGTCTGGCGTCAAATGTAAACAGCAATTGAACCATGCATGTGAGGTATCACCGCGAAGGTCAGATCGAGGGCAGTAATTTTAGCAGTAGACCTCCTCTGTAAATATAAAGTGGTAACCTGTAAAGGCTTTTAAAGGCTTTTAAAAATGTATTTAGTTTGTCGCCACTACACGTTTGTGCGCAATTTTACAGCATGTCATGTTTGGTATCCATGTACTCGGCCTAAGATCATCTTTTTTATTTCATCAAACATTTGGGCAATATAGTGTGTTTTAGTGCATTAAAATTTAAAAAAGTGTGTTTTTTCCCAAAAAAATGCGTTTGAAAAATCACTGTGCAAATACTGTGTGAAAAAAAAGAAACACCCACCATTTTAATCTGTAGGGCATTTGCCTTAAAAAAATATATAATGTTTGGGGGTTCAAAGTAATTTTCTTGCAAAAAAAAATAATTTTTTCATATAAACAAAAAGTGTCAGAAAGGGCTTTGTCTTCAAGTGGTTAGAAGAGTGGGTGATGTGTGACATAAGCTTCTAAATGTTGTGCATAAAATGCCAGGACAGTTCAAACCCCCCCCAAATGACCCAATTTTGGAAAGTAGACACCCCAAGCTATTTGCTGAGAGGCATGTTGAGTCCATGGAATATTTTATATTTTGACACAAGTTGCGGGAAAATTACAAACTTTTTTTTTTTTTTGCACAAAGTTGTCACTAAATGATATATTGCTCAAACATGCCATGGGCATATGTGGAATTGCACCCCAAAATACATTCTGCTGCTTCTCCTGAGTACGGAGATACCACATGTGTGGGACTTTTTGGGAGCCTAGCTGCATACGGGGCCCCGAAAACCAATCACCGCCTTCAGGATTTCTAAGGGCGTAAATTTTTGATTCACTCCTCACTACCTATCACAGTGTCGATGGCCATAAAATGCCAAGATAGCACAAACCCCCCAAAATGACCCCATTTTGGAAAGCAGAACCCCAAGCTATTTGCTGAGAGTCATGGTGAGTATTTTGCAGCTCTCATTTGTTTTTGAAAATGAAGAAAGACAAGAAAACATTTTTTTTTCTTTTTTCAATTTTCAAAATACTCACTATACCCCCCACAAATAGCTTGCCGCGTACGGGACCCCGAAAACCAAGCACCGCCTTCAAGCTTTCTAAGGGCGTAAATTTTTGATTTCACTCTTCACTGCCTATACCATTTTCGGAGGCCATGGAATGCCCAGGTGGCACAAACCCCCCCAAATGACCCTATTTTGGAAAATAGACACCCCAAGCTATTTGTGGGGGGTATAGTGAGTATTTTGAAAATTGAAAAAAGAAAAAAAAAATGTTTTCTTGTCTTTCTTCACTTTCAAAAACAAATGAGAGCTGCAAAATACTCACCATGACTCTCAGCAAATAGCTTGGGGTTCCGCTTTCCAAAATGGGGTCATTTGGGGGGGTTTGTGCTATCTTGGCATTTTATGGCCATCGAAACTGTGATAGGTAGTGAGGAGTGAATCAAAAATTTACGCCCTTAGAAATCCTGAAGGCGGTGATTGGTTTTCGGGGCCCCGTATGCAGCTAGGCTCCCAAAAAGTCCCACACATGTGGTATCCCTGTATTCAGGAGAATCAGCAGAATGTATTTTGGGGTGCAATTCCACATATGCTCATGGCCTGTGTGAGCAATATATCATTTAGTGACAACTTTGTGCAAAAAAAAAAAGTTTGTCATTTTCCTGCAACTTGTGGCAAAATATAAAATATTCCATGGACTCAACATGCCTTTCAGCAAATAGCTTGGGGTGTCTACTTTCCAAAATGGGGTCATTTGGGAGGGGGGGGTTTGTGCCATCTTGGCATTTTATGGCCTTCAAAACTGTGATAGGTAGTGAGGAGTGAAATCAAAAATTTACGCCCTTAGGAATACCTGAAGGCGGTGATTGGTTTTCGGGGCCCCGTACGCGGCTAGGCTCCCAAAAAGTCCCACACATGTGGTATCCCCGTACTCAGGAGAAGCAGCTGAATGTATTTTGGGGTGCAATTCCACATATGCCCATGGCCTGTGTGAGCAATATATCATTTAGTGACAACTTTTTGTAAATTTTTTTTTGTCATTATTCAATCACTTGGGACAAAAAAAATGAATATTCAATGGGCTCAACATGTCTCTCAGCAATTTCCTTGGGGTGTCTACTTTCCAAAATGGGATCATTTGGGGGGTTTTGTACTGCCCTGCCATTTTAGCACCTTAAGAAATGAGATAGGCAGTCATAAACTAAAAGCTGTGTAAATTCCAGAAAATGTACCCTAGTTTGTAGACGCTATAACTTTTGCGCAAACCAATAAATGTACGCTTATTGACATTTTTTTTTACCAAAGACATGTGGCCGAATACATTTTGGGCTAAATGTAAGACTAAAATTGAGTTTATTGGATTTTTTTATAACAAAAAGTAGAAAATATCATTTTTTTTCAAAAATTTCGGTCTTTTTCCGTTTATATCGCAAAAAATAAAAATCGCAGAGGTGATCAAATACCACCAAAAGAAAGCTCTATTTGTGGGAAAAAAAGGACGTCAATTTTGCTGAAGAAATGACACTTTGCTACAATGTAAAGTAGTGAGTGTACAGCTTGTATAACAGTGTAAATTTGCTGTCCCCTCAAAATAACTCAACACACAGCCATTAATTCACAGGTTGCCACTGGAGTCCTCTTCCACTCCTCCATGACAACATCACAGAGCTGGTGGATGTTAGAGACCTTGTACTCCTCCACAAATGCCCCACAGATGCTCAATAGGGTTTAGGTCTGGAGACATGCTTGGCCAGTCCATCACCTTTACCCTCAGCTTCTTTAGCAAGGCAGTGGTTGTCTGGGAGGTGTGTTTGGGGTCCTGCGGCCCAGTCTTTGTAGGGAGGGGATCATGTTCTGCTTCAGTATATCAGTACATGTTGGCATTCATGGTTCCCTCAATGAACTGTAGCTCCACAGTGTCGGCAGCACTCATGCAGCCCCAGACCATGACACTCCCACCACCATGCTTGACTGTAGGCAAGACACACTTGTCTTTGTATTCTTCACCCGGTTGCCGCCACACATGCTTGACACCATCTGAACCAAATAAGTTTATCTTGGTCTGGTGTGCGGCGTATGGTCTGAGCACTGACAGGCTGACCCCCCACCCCTGCAACCTCTGCAGCAATGCTGGCAGCACTCATATGTCTATTTCCCATAGACAGCCCTTGGTTATGGTGCTGAGCACGCGCACTCAACTTCTTTGGTCAACCATGGCGAGGCCTGCTCTGAGTGGAATCTGTCCTGTTAAACCGCTGTATGGTCTTGGCCATCATGCTGCAGCTCAGTTTCAGGGTCTTGGCAATCTTCTTAAAGCCTAGACCATATTTATGTAGAGCAACAATTCTTTTTTTTTAGATCCTCAGAGAGTTATTTTCCATGAAGTGCCATGTTGAACTTCCAGTGACCAGTATGAGAGAGTGAGAGCGATAACACCAAATTTAACACACCTGCTCCATATTCACACCTAAGACCTTGAAACACTAACGAGTCACATGACACCTGGGGGGGGGGGGTGGCTAATTGGGGCCGATTTGGACATTTTCACTTAGGGGGTGTACTCACTTTTGTTGCCAGCGGTTTAGACAATAATGGCTGTGTGTTGAGTTATTTTGAGGGGACAGCAAATTTACACTGTTATACAAGCTGTACAGTCACTAGTGTTGTCACATGAAAAGATAGAATAAAATATTTACATAAATGTGAGCGGTGTACTCAATTTTGTGAGATACTGTATGTTTAGTCTTGTTTATAAAAAATACATACACACACACTATAAATATATATATAGATAGAGAGAGAGAGACACACACACATTCTAGTTAATGTCCTTGTAAAGTATTTTTCATTAAAAATTGTCTCTGTATTTTTTTGCCTCCTTCTGTCATCCTCCATCAACTCCCAAATCTACACTTTAGCCCGCAGCCCAAAGCCCATTTCTGGAAGTTAGGTTAGAAAAAAATGTAAATATATGGGGATTTGGAGAAGTCCGAGATCAGTAAAAAGTACTTTTTTGGGTTAAGAACACATACCTAAATTGGATTTTTTTAAACCAGAGTTTAGTGTCACTTCTTACCATCTAACAAAAAAGGAGAGTAATTGGCTGCCTATTAGGGGATGGAGGAGGCCGGATTTTTTTATACACTAAATAATATTTTTTTTCAGTAGAAATTCATACACATCCACTAGTTAATGGTCCTACTACATCCCTCCTTTTTCCCTCATGTCTGTTTTAAAACGAGCAGTGCATCTTATTTGCAGTCATGTTCACTGCTCTATGTACACTGCACAGCACATAGCCCAAAGTTCATAGCCCTAGCCCAAAGCCCTTTTCAGGAAGTATGATCATTAAAAAATAATAAATGGACCAGAGTTTAGTGTCACTTCTTTACCAACTTACAAAAAAGCAGTGTGATCGGGCGGCTATAAGGGGAGAAGGAAGCCCATAGCCTATAGCCCCGAGCATAAAGTCTAAAGCCCAATGCCTAAAGTCCAAACTTCCTAGTCGAAAGCCCATATCCCAGAGCCTAAAGTATAAAGTCCAAAGCTCATTGCCCAAAGCCCATAGCCCAGAGCATAAGGTCTAAAGTCCAAAGCTCATAGTCCAAAGCCCAGAGCCCAGAGCATAAAGTATATAGCCCATGGCCAATGGTGCATGGCCCATGGCCCGAAGTCCAAACCTCCTAGTCCAAAGCCTAGAGCCTAAAGTATAAAGTCCAAAGCTCATTCCCAAAGCCCATTGCCCAGAGCCCAAAGTCCAAAGCTCATAGTCCAAAGCCCATAGCCCAGAGCATAAGGTCTAAAGCCCATAGCTTAAAGTCCAAAGCTCATAGTCCAAAGCCCATAGCCCAGAACATAAAGCATATAGCCTATAGCCCATGACCCATAGCCCAAAGTCTAAACCTCCTAGTTGAAAGCCCAGAGCCTAAAGTATAAAGTCCAAAGCTCATTGCCTAAAGCCCATAGCCCAGAGTCTAAAGTCCAAAGCTCATAGTCCAAAGCCCATAGCCCAGAACATAAGGTCTAAAGCCCATAGCCTAAAATCCAAAGCTCATAGTCCAAAGCCCATCGCCCATAGCCCACAGCAGGAAGTCGGATCAAAAAAAAAATGGAGATTTGGAGGAGTCTGAGATCAGTAAAAATCACTTTTTTGAGTTAAGAACACATACTTGAATTGGATATTTTTAAAAAAAAAAGTTTAGTGTCACTTTTTTAACATCTAACAATGAAGGAACATGATTGGCCGGCTATTAGAGGAGGAGGCCGGATATTTTTTTTTTTTACGACACTAAATAATATACATTTTTTAAATCCATACACATCCATTACCTAATGTCTCTGTCATTTATTTTAATTAAGTAATTGCTTATTGTGTTTTCTGCCTTCTTGCAACATCCTCCATGAGCTGCCACACCTCTCCGTTTCTCCCTCCCTTCTGTTTGTTTGGAACAAGCAGTGTATGTTAGTTGCAGTCATGTACATTGCTCTATGTACACTGAAAAGCTCATAGTCCACTGTCCATCCCAGGAGCGAGAAACAGAGAGAGAGAGAGAGAGAGGCTATGCTCCTGCGTACAGAGAGGACCATGGAGAATGAACGTAGCCACCCTCCAACAGAAAGTCACATCACAGGGTAAAAAAAAAGGAATTTGGAGATTAAGAGGGTGAGAGCAACAGAAGGGACTTTTTTTGAGTTAAAGTGATTGTAAACGATCACCTTGTAAGACAACCTATTCAGTTTAACCACTTCAGCCCTGAAAGGTTTACCCCCTCTTCATGACCAGGCCATTTTTTGCACTGCGGTCCTTTAACTAACAAATTGCACGGTCGTGCCACGCTGTACCCAAATAAAATGATGCAATTTTTTCCCCACAAATAGCTTTCTTTTGGTGGTATTTTTTTTATCTCAGCAGTTTTTATTTTTTGCGCTATAAACAAAAAAACACCAACAATTTTGAAAAAAAAAAACTATATTTTTTACTTTCTGCTATAAAACATACTCCATAAAAAAAAATTAAAAAATCTCATTTCTTCATCAATTTAGGCCAATATGTATTCTGCTACATATTTTTAGTAAATAAATCCCAATAAACGTATATTGATTGGTATGCGCAAAAGTTATAGTGTCTACAAACTAGGGGATATTGTTATGGAATTTTTATTTATTTATTTTTACTAGTAATGGCGGCGATCAGCAATTTTTATTTTATTTTTTTTTCTTTAGTGGGAGTGCGACATTGCAGTGGACAAATCGGACACCTGATACTTTTTAGGGACCAGTGACACTAATACAGTGATCAGTGCTAAAAAATATGCACTGACACTGTACTAATGACACTTGCAGGGAGGGGGTTAACATCAGGCGTGATCGAAGGGTTAAGTGTGCTCCAAGGGAGTGCTTTCTAACTGTGGGGAGAATGCTGTGACTGGAGGAACACAGAGATCTGTGTTTCTGCTTAGCAGTGCATTTTTAATCACACTGATCGCTGTATAAATGTGAATGGTGCCAAAAGTGTCCGATATGTCCGCCATAATGTCGCAGTCACGATAAAAATTGCAGAACGCCGCCATTACTAGTAAAAAAAAAAAAATATTAATAAAAATGCCATAAAACTATCCCCTATTTTGTAGACGCTATAACTTTTGCGCAATCAATATACGCTTATTGCAAATTTTTTTTTGCCAAAAATATGTAGAAGAATACATATCGGCCTAAACTGAGGAAAAAAAATGTTTTTTTATATATTTTTTGGGGATATTTATTATAGCAAAAAAGTAAAAAAAAAGTGCGTTTTTTTCATATATGTCGCTCTTTTTTTGTTTATAGCGCAAAAAATAAAAACCGCAGAGTTGACTAAATACCACCAAAAGAAAGCTCTATTTGAGGGAAAAAAAGGACGTCAATTTTGTTTGGGAGCCACGTCGCACGACCACGCAATTGTCAGTTAAAGCGACGCAGTGCCAAATCGCAAAAAAACGCTCTAGTCTTTGGCCAACCAAATGGTCCGGGGCTTAAGTGATTAACAACACATACCTGAACAGAACATTTATATATTTTTTTAAACCAGAGTTTAGTGTCACTTTTTGCAAGAAAGGAGCGTGATTTGTCCGGCTATAAAGGGAGGAAGAGGCCGGATTTATTTTTTTTATTTTTTAACATCTTGCAAAAAAAAAAGAGTGTGATTGTCCAACTATAATTAGGAAGAGGAAGCCGGATATTTTATTTTGATTATTAGGTGTCTGTTCACACTGCCCGCACATCAAACTGGAGCGGTCCAGTGTGCAGGCAGCTGTCCATTCCGGTGTTGTAAAACATTCTGTGACCTATGCAGAACTTCAACTCGCGTCACTTCCTGTGCGGCTACATCACTCACACAGCTGATCATGGGCTCCACTGTGCATGCGCTGCTTCACTGCGTCTATAGCGCGCATGTGTAGACTCTCCTTTCAGTCGAGAATAATTTTAGACTCGAGTGGGCGGGCGGAGGCTGTGCGAGTTCCTTAATTACATTATCGTCAGCACTGCCTCCAGCCCCGCCCCTAATACGCATAGCACAGTCTATATCAATGGGATATGGTCGAGGAAAAATATAGAGCTGCACCTCCTTTAGTCCCGCCCCCGCCCCCCTAGCCTGCGCTGGTGAAGGGGGGTGGGCCCCTTGCATAGCACTGTCTATGTACATTGTTCTGCCATCAAACGCACCCACTGTGCCCATTAACTGCATCCACTGTGCCATCACAGCCAATGTGCCCATCAAACGCAGCCACTCTGCCCATTAAATGCAGCCACTGTGCCCATTAAACGCAGCCACTGTGCCCCACCAAACGCAGCCAATGTGCCCACCAAACGCAGCCACTGTGCCCATTAAACGCAGCCGCTGTGCCCCATCAAATGCAGCCACTGTGCCCATGAAACGCAGCCACTGTGCCCATCAAACGCACCCACCGTGCCCATCAAATGCATCCATTGTGCCCATCAAACGCATCCACTGTGCCATCGCAGCCACTGTGCCCATCAAACGCATCCACTGTGCTATCGCAGCCACTGTGCCATCAATTGCATCCACTGTGCCATCAAACACAGCCACTGTGCCCATTAAACACAGCCACTGTGCCCATCAAACGCATCCACTGTGCCCATCAAACGCAGCCACTGTGCCCATCAAACGTAGCCACTGTGCCCATTAAACGCAGCCACTGTGCCCATTAAACGCAGCCACTGTGCCCATTAAACACAACCACTATGCCCATTAAACGCAGCCACTGTGCCCATCAAACGCATCCACCGTGCCATCAAACGCATCCGCCGTGCCATCAAACGCATCCACCGTGCCATCAAACACAGCCACTGTGCCCATCAAACGCAGCCACTGTGCCCATTAAATGCATCCAGTGTGCCATCGCAGCCAATGTGCCCATCAAACGCAGCCGCTGTGCCCATTGAATGCAGCCACTGTGCCCATTGAACGCAGCCACTGTGCCCCACCAAACGCAGCCACTGTGCCCATGAAACACAGCCACTGTGCCCATCAAACGCATCCACCGTGACCATCAAACGCATCCACCGTGCCCATCAAACGCATCCACCGTGCCATCAAATGCATCCACCGTGCCATCAAACGCATCCACTGTGCCATCAAACGTAGCCTCTGTGCCCATCAAACGCAGCCACTGTGCCCATTAAATGCATCCACTGTGCCATCGCAGCCAATGTGCCCATCAAACGCAGCCACTGTACCCATTAAATGCATCCACTGTGCCATCGCAGCCACTGTGCCCCACCAAATGCAGCCACTGTGCCTATTAAATGCAGCCACTGTGCCCCATCAAATGCAGCCACTGTGCCCATGAAACGCAGCCACTGTGCCCATCAAACGCATCCACCGTGCCCATCAAATGCATCCACTGTGCCCATCAAACACATCCACTGTGCCATCACAGCCACTGTGCCCATCAAACGCATCCACTGTGCTATCGCAGCCATTGTGCCATCAAACGCATCCACTGTGCCCATCAAATGCATCCACTGTGCCCATCAAACACATTCACTGTGCCATCACAGCCACTGTGCCCATCAAACGCATCCACTGTGCTATCGCAGCCATTGTGCCATCAAACGCATCCACTGTGCCATCAAACACAGCCACTGTGCCCATCAAACACATCCACTGTGCCCATCAAACACATCCACTGTGCCCATCAAACACAGCCACTGTGCCCATCAAACGTAGCCACTGTGCCCATTAAACGCAGCCACTGTGGCCATTAAACGCAGCCACTGTGCCCATTAAACGCAACCACTATGTCCATTAAACGCAGCCACTGTGCCCATCAAACGCATCCACCGTGCCATCAAACGCAGCCACTGTGCCCATCAAATGCATCCACTGTGCCCATCAAGCGCATCCACTGTGCCCATTAAACGCAGTCACTGTGCCCATTAAACGCAGCCACTGTGCCCATCAAACGCATCCACTGTGCCCATAAATTTCCTCCATGTCTTTTTCCGTCCTCTCTCAGGCATCCAATCACAGCGCCTGACGTTTCAACCAATCAGGTGACAGGTAACAAACCCGAGCACCTGATTGGCTTAGAGGCGGTTCAGTGTTAACAAAGCACATTCATTCGCTTTGCTAACACAACACTGAGTGAATAGCGAACGCACAGCATGGCGCCCGCTGTTCACCTTTTTGGGCGTCTATTAGAGCCTATGGCTCTAATCATGTGCTTCCAAAAAATGCCCCTGCCACTGTAATTCAGGATTACAATGCAATGCATGAATCTATCTATGGTGAAAGAGTGGTGCCAGGAGAGACAGGGCAGGGCCCATGCGCCCCTTATGGACGCACCGCCACTGCTCCGTGTACTCTTTGTTCTTTTTTGAAAAGTGTGCTGTAGATAGAGCATGTCAAGCCGTAGCTGTGCTCCCTGGAGATATGCTGATCGCCCATCCGTGCTGCTGGAGGGAGCCCAGACTACCATAAATGAGGGACCTGCAGACTTGGTCATGGTGAGTGAGACCATCCCATATCACAATCCATCCACCACGAGGACAGGGACCCCCCCCCCCCGAGGACAGGGACTCCCTCCCCCCCCCGAGGACAGGGCAACCCCCCCCCAGAGGACAGGGACCCACTCCCCCCCAGGATAGTGACCCCCTCCTCCCCCCTGAGGACAGGGAAACCTTCTCTCCTGGGGACAGGGACTCCCTTCTCCCCTGAGGACAGGGGCCCTCTTGGCCACTCACCTGGGGACAGGAACTCCTTCTCCCTTGGGGACAGGGACCCCCTTCTCAGCTTTATCTCACCTAGGGACCCCATCTTCCCTGGGGATCAGGACCCCACCTCCCCTAAGAACAGGAACCTGATCACCCTGTGTGTGCCAACCTCACTGCCCTGCCTTCCATGTGTCCTGTGTGAGGGCCCTCCTGTGACAGCTCTTATCGGGACTTCATCCCACTGTGTGATCCCCTACATGACTGACCCCTCTGTGTGCACCCCTTACATGGGGAACCCCTCTGTTTGCTCCCCCTACATGTCTGCATACTCTGACCACCACCTGTACCATTTCCACATCCTGTGACTGCCTCCTGTATCCTGTGCACACGTTCTGACCACCTCTTGTACCATGTCTGCAGCCTCTAAGCACCTCCTCTATCCTGTCCGCAGCCTCTAACCATCTCTTGTATCCTGTCTGCAATCTCTGACTATCTCTTGTCTTTTATCGTGTCTGCAGTCTCTAAGGGGGAGTCTGGAGAGGAATCAAGAGTGAGAGCATCGCCAGGATTGGGATTACGGGAGGAGTCAGACATGTACGGACTGTGGAGAAAAGACTATAGAATAAAGCCCAGAGCCACCAACCTGGAGCCGTCTAACTGAGCCCTGCACAAAACCCTGATGTAAAGGGGAACACTGATGTAAAGGGCAATGCTGCAGACCCTGATGTAAGTGGGAACTCTGATGTAAATGGGAATGCAGTGGACTCTGATATAAGGTGGTCTCTGGTGACCAGAGCACCCCTTACATCAGAGTTCCTCCTTAGATCATGCTCTGCAGCATTTTCCTTTACATCTGAGTTCCCTTGCACTGTAAGGGTGAATCCTGCCGACTCTGATGTAAAGGGGATTGCCGGGAAATTTGATGTGATGTGGGGGGGGGGGGGGGACTCTGGGGACCAGAGACCACCTTCCGCAGAGTGAATACACTAAGGTAAAGGGGGGGGATGTTACTGAGATAAGGGGAAACCTTTATATCAGTGCCCCCTTACATAATTGTATTCACTCCCCCCCCCCCCCCGTACATCAGTGACCCCCCCCCAGACTGGCCTGACAGCGCTGTCACTGACCTCCTCTCCAGTGCAGTGTGCAGGGCTCAGTTAGACGGCTCCAGGTTGGTGGCTCTGGGCTTTATTCTATAGTCTTTTCTCCACAGTCCGTACATGTCTGACTCCTCCCGTAATCCCAATCCTGGCGACGCTCTCACTCTTGATTCCTCTCCAGACTCCCCCTTAGAGACTGCAGACACGATAAAAGACAAGAGATAGTCAGAGATTGCAGACAGGATACAAGAGATGGTTAGAGGCTGCAGACATGGTACAAGAGGTGGTCAGAACGTGTGCACAGGATACAGGAGGCAGTCACAGGATGTGGAAATGGTACAGGTGGTGGTCAGAGTATGCAGACATGTAGGGGGAGCAAACAGAGGGGTTCCCCATGTAAGGGGTGCACACAGAGGGGTCAGTCATGTAGGGGATCACACAGTGGGATGAAGTCCTGATAAGAACTGTCACAGGAGGGCCCTCACACAGGACACATGGAAGGCAGGGCAGTGAGGTTGGCACACACAGGGTGATCAGGTTCCTGTTCTTAGGGGAGGTGGGGTCCTGATCCCCAGGGAAGATGGGGTCCCTAGGTGAGATGAAGGTGAGAAGGGGGTCCCTGTCCCCAGGAGAGAAGGAGTTCCTGTCCCCAGGTGAGTGGCCCAGAGGTTCCCTGTTTCCAGGGGAGAAGGGAGTCCCTGTCCCCAGGAGAGAAGGTTTCCCTGTCCTCAGGGAGTAGAAGGGGGTCCCTGTCCTCGGGGGGGGGGGGGAGGGGGTCCCTGTCCTCGGGGGGGGGATCCCTGTCCTCGTGGAAGATGGATTGTGATATGGGATGGTCTCACTCACTATGACCAAGTCTGCAGGTCCCTCATTTATGGTAGTCTGGGCTCCCTCCAGCAGCATGGATGGGCGATCAGCATATCCCCAGGGAGCACAGCTACGGCTTGACATATTTTTCAACAGCATATTTTTCAAAAGAACAAAGAGTACACGAAGCAGTGGCGGTGCGTCCATAAGGGGCGCATGGCCGCCGCCCCGTCTCTCCTGGCACCACTCTTTCACCATAGATAGATTCATGCATTGCATTGTAATCCTGAATTACAGTGGCAGGGGCATTTTTGGAAGCACCTGATTAGAGCCATAGGCTCTAATAGACGCCCAAAAAGGTGAACAGCGGGCGCCATGCTGTGCGTTCGATATTCACTCAGTGTTGTATTAGCAAAGCGAAGGAATTTGATTTGCTAACACTGAAACGCCTCTTAGCTAATTAGGTGCTCGGGTCTGTTACCTGTCAGTCACCTGATTGGTTGAAACATCAGGCGCTGTGATTGGATGCCTGAGAGAGGACGGAAGAAGACATGAAGGAAATTTATGCATACAGTGACTGCGTTTGATGGGCACAGTGGCTGCATTTGATGGGCACAGTGGCTGCGTTTGATGGGCACAGTGGCTGTGTTTGATGGGCACATTGGCTGCGATGGCACAGTGGATGCCTTTGATGGGCACATTGGCTGGGATGGCACAGTGGATGCCTCTGATGGGCACATTGGCTGGGATGGCACAGTGGCTTCGTTTGATGGGCACAGTAGCTTCGTTTGATGGGCACAGTGGCTGCGTTTGATGGGCACATTGGATGCATTTGATGGGCACAGTGGCTGCGTTTAATGGGCACAGTGGCTGCGTTTGATGGGCACATTGGCACAGTGGATGCGTTTGATGGGCACAGTGGATGCGTTTGATGGGCACGGTGGATGCATTTGAATGGCACAGTGGCTGCTTTTAATGGGCACAGTGGCTGCGTTTGATGGGCACAGTGGCTGCATTTGATGGGCACAGTGGCTGCTTTTAATGGGCACAGTGGATGCGTTTAATGGGCACAGTTGCTGCGTTTGATGGGCACAGTGGCTGCGTTTGATGGGCACAGTGGCTGCTTTTAATGGGCACAGTGGATGCGTTTAATGGGCACAATGGCTGCGTTTGATGGGCACAGTGGCTGCGTTTAATGGGCACAGTGGCTGTGTTTGATGGCATACCAATGTACATACACAGTGCTATGCAAGGGGCCCACCCCCCTTCATCAGAGCAGGCTAGCAGCGGGGCTGAAGGCGATGCAGCTCTATATTTTTGCACAACCATATCCCATTAATTGATAGACTGTGCTCTGCGTATTAGGCGCGGGGCTGGAGGCGGTGCTGATGATAATGTAATTAAGGAACTCGCACCGCCTCTGCCCGCCCACTCGAGTCTAACATTATCCTCGACTGAATTGTTTACAACACCGGTCACAGTGAGTCAGCGGTAGGAGGCGGAGTGATGTACGTTCTACCGCATCACACGGCTCTATTTTTTTTTCTCTTTTTTGTGTGAACTTTATGTGAAGTGCACAAAGTGACACATCATTCATGTCACCGTAGAGCAGTGCAGTGTGATGTACAGTAACATGTAGTGCCTTCCCGTGCGCTATGATACAACGCAGCATGTCTGCATTTTACTGCGGCTCCAGGATGCATTGCAGAACTCACAGACCACATAGATAACAAATGTGTGACTGGCATTCTTCCAGTGCAGAAAAATGCCAGTCACCGTACTATGTGTGAAGCGGCACAGAGCTTCTTCATTCTTCCATACACCAGGTCCACTCACAGGTGCCGAGGCTTGATGTGTCCCAACACACTCCAATGCAACAGTAATAAGGAGAGCCGGCAAAACTGTAATCCTTGAAGTGTCGTTTATTGGTACATCAGAGTGACAATAAAACAATAAAGCTAACCCGTTTCGGCAATAGCCTTAGTCGTAGCTACGACTAAGGCTATTGCCAAAACGCGTCAGCTTTATTGTTTTATTGTCACTCTGATGTACCAATAAACGACACTTCAAGGATTACAGTTTTGCCGGCTCTCCTTATTACTGTTGCATTGGAGTGTGTTGGGACACATCAAGCCTCGGCACCTGTGAGTGGACCTGGTGTATGGATTGAGTTTTCCCTGCAGAGAGCGCTGTTACTTTTCTTCTTTTCCTTACTGCACAGCAACACACATGCATGGTGTGAACAAGGCACATAGAATACAATAGTTTCCTATAAGTACTGCTCGTACTATACATGTGTGGAGGTGTGCAGCAAAATGCAGCTCAAAGGACATGATGTGAATGAGCCCATCTTTAGTATGTTGTGGAAATTTTTTGAAGATGTATTTTAATATGTATTGTCAAAGTGTCTCCCAGTGTTAGTACTCCCGCAGCCCACTCTAAAGACCTGACTGGGGCAGACTAATGCTGGTTGAGATACGTTTGGTAGTGGAACGCTCCTTGGGGATGTAGAGAAGTGTTTGAAGAGTGGAGGCATGTCCGCCAGCGAAGGGCCCCTGTGCGAGGCACAGAACGATCGTCTGGGGGGATGTGTTCGCTCTGCAAAGACATTATCGGTTTAGCGTATGTGCGCTCGTGTCACCCCTGTATGCCTGATCAACATATTTATGGTGCCATGAGCATACAGCTGCAGATAATCTCTCATCCACAAAGACAGTAGTATAGTCCGGGTATGCTTTGTTCTCTGAACAACGCAGAATAAGAATTCACGAACAAACGATAAGAATGGGATTCTTTGAATCGTTGTGGTCGGGAGAAGTGTTCATGATCTCAGGCTTCCTGTGATCATGCTGACAGAGACAGGGGGCTGGAGATTGTACACGCTGCCCCCTGCCCAGACACGCCCATAATTCTCCCCTAGTCATTGTTCATTGGTTGTTGTATAAATTAATTTCTCCTGTGTTGAAATTCACATCCTTTGTTGTCATATCCTTATTTGGTCATATCCTGTGAGGTCACATCCTGTGTAGGAGATGATTGGCTGTTGGAGGCAGGCCTTTCAGTTTGTGACTTCCTGTTTGTGTGTGAATAAAAGAAGCAGTGAACTGCTCGGCTGGTGTGATGCTGAGATGAGGACGTAAGAATGTGGTAATGTCTGTTTACTGGGGAAAGGGGGAGACATGGGTTATTTTAACCTGCATTATACCATTATGGTGGAAGGGCGCTTATTAGCATTAAGAGTATAGTGGAATATCCACCACAAGTATTCCAGCACTGGACGGTGCTCATGGGATACCCCTTCAATATAATGGAAGGACAGCTCGCTGCCACTGCTGAAAGAATGAGGATATGCAACTTTCTTAAGTGCGCAAACAAGAAAATGTGTGGATATAACACGGCTTTGTGATTTTTTATTATAGGCTCTTGTATGTATTTACATTTCAGGAAATAATAAAAATATAAATCTTTATAGCTCTTGTCAGTGGATTCATTTGTCCTATTACGAAAATAAAACTATTTAAAGTAATACTAAAGTCTCCGTTTTTTTTTTTTCATTTAAAAAAAACAAATATGTTATACTTACCTGCTCTGTGGAATGGTTTTGCACACAGCAGCCCCCATCCTCCTCTTCTCTGGTCCCCCACAGGCTCTCCTGGCCCCTCCTTCCTGCTGAGTGCCCCCACAGCAAGTTACTTTCTACGGGGGCACCAGAGCTGCTGCTCTGTGTGTCCATTTAGACACGGAGCCGCTTTCCAGCCCCGCACAATCTCCTCATTGGCTCACTGACTTTGATTGACAGCAGTGGGAGCCAATGGCGCCATGCTGCTGTCTCAGCCAATGAGGAGGGAGAGTCCTGGGCAGCCGAGACTGTCCTGCAACATCGCTGGATCGAGATGGGGCTCAGGTTAGTATTAGGGAGGCTGCTGCACACAGAAGGATTTTTATCTTACTGCAAAGAATGCATTAAAATAAAAAAACCTTCTGACTTTACAACCACTTTAAGTCTGATTTGTTTTTATGCAATAGTCAGCAGTGATCGATTCCTCCATCTGCACTGCTAGCAAGGTGAGATTTATAGAACACGTAAAGTGATTTTAAACCTCAGATATGACATATGAATAAAGCATATCCGTTTATAGTGTGTACTTATCTCAGTTAATTAACATTATTTTTAATCCTCATGCTGCTAGTCTTAGTAAATAGATGGAAAAGTATACCCTATTTACTTGTTTTAAACTTTTTTTTTTTTTTAACCATTTCTTCAGTTACTTCCTGGTTTCTTGCCTAGGCAAATGTCGGAGTCTTCAGGAGGGGAGGAGGGTTTTTCTCAACTAAGCACACTCCTGCATGCAGGCCTGAGCTAAAGGCAGATGGAATCCAGGAAGTAAATGTTACATGAATCATTGCCCTTGCTCAAGATGGTGATGGCCAGAAATGCTAGGGGGATGTTTTTCAAAGTGATTTCTCAACAAAATAAAGCATAGATAGAGACATGGATGGATGGATGGGGGAGTTTGCTTTGAATATTAAAAATGAATTAAATAGTGTTTTTGGTTTAGTGTAAAGATTGGTACAGCGCTCCCCTAAATGATAAGGGGTTGTCTGGAGCTACTCCAATAAATGCCCCAAGACAAAAAATGGGAATGGACTATCTCGGTACCCAGGGATGAAGCGATTGAATATAAAAGAATTTTTATTGTACATAGACCGTTTTAACACACAAGTACAGAAAATGATTTAAAAACATTGTTGCATACAGAAGCAAAAAAGATTATTTTATACAGACTTTATGAGGTAAGAACCCCACAGTGTAGTGGGGCTTCGAAGATGTAGGTCCAATTTGGATTCCTCTACACGTTTCGTGAATACATTCGCTTCCTCAGGAGGAATTGGCCTTGTACATCTAGAGGGAAATACAATTCTTTATTGATATTGTCACAAATTATAAAGATAATAGTTGGCAAAGAGGGAAGGGAAAGGGGGGAGTGGACACTCATATACAATTATTACAAGATACTTGGAGTAAGTTAATAAAGTTGAGTCTGGCTTACCAATGAAGACCCAACCGGGATCACGGGAGGCAAAATGTGAGGCAACCAATATTATTGGGCAATCCCCCTGCGGCGGACACAGGGGACACTCTATAGGGTGCAATGAATGAGAAATAGTATAAACATGGGAGTTATGAGCCATATTAAGTGAATTGGTGACATTTGTGACATTTTTCTTGACAAGTGCAAGAAAAAATGAGTGCCAAGATGGAAAAAAAAAGGGGGGGGGAGTGAAAAAGAAAAGGAAATAGGTGATCAAGGGGTAAGAAGGAAGGAGAAGGGAGAGAGAGAGGACAGGGAGGGAGAAGGGAAAAGGGGGGATAAAAAGAAAATGATCAATTAGAAGAAGGAGTCAGGTAAGCGTGTGGAGAGTGAAACAAATGTGATAGTGAAGAGAGGGAAGGAAGGGAAGGTGAGTAAAGAGAGGAGGGTAAGGATGAGTGAAATGTTGCAGAAGAGGAGGAGTGAAGTGGGGGAAAAAAGGATACTATGAGGAAAAAGGGAAGGAGGGGAGAGTGGAGGGGGAAAGGAGGGGGAAAATGTAAAAAGGGAAGTGAGAAAAAAAGATTGAGAAACGTGAGGGGGGAGGAAGAAAAAAAGGGGGGGGGGGAGTGGGATAAGAAAAAGTGAATATGGGAAAAGTAAAGTAAGAGAAAAGAAAAACAATAAAGATAAAAAGTGTAAGAAGAAAGGGTGGGAGGGGAAAAAGGGGAGTTAAAGGGGAAAAGGGGGAAAGCAAAAGAAAGGAAAGAAGATAAAGGAAGGGTGTGATGTGAAGTAAAAACAGAGGGAGTGTTTAGCATTAATGAAGGAACAGGAAAAATTGATGGAATGGGAAGTGAGGAGAGGGGAAAAAAACAAAGGCATGATGGTGTGTGAGGGAAATAAAATAAGTGAAAAAACGTGAGTAAAAACAACTATTACTGGAAAATGACCCACCGACTGTATGTCTAATGGTATATACGGGGACCAGTAAAATAGTATCCAAACCAAAATCGCTGCAGTAATGCTGACAGGGGTTTCCCCTTGATAGGCAGACATGTCAACCTGCAACGACTCATTTCAGGGAGGTGGCACCCCCCCACAGGGGAGAGCAGTGAGCAGTATATGAGGGAGAGCAATATACAGTGGGGCGGTGCCGTATACGGGGGGAGAGCAGTGAGCAGTATATGGGGGGAGAGCAATGAGCAGTATATGGAGGGAGAGCAGTGAGCAGTATACGGGAGGAGAGCAGTGAGCAGTATACGGGGGGAGAGCCGCGAGCAGTATGCGGGGGGAGAGCAGTGAGCAGTATACGGGAGGAGAGCAGTAAGCAGTATACAGGGGGAGAGCAGTATACGGGAGGAGAGCAGTGAGCAGTATATGGGGGGAGAGCAGTGAGCAGTATACGGGGGGAGAGCAGTGAGCAGTATACGGGAGGAGAGCAGTGAGCAGTATACGGGGGGAGAGCCGTGAGCTGTATACGGGGGGAGAGCCGTGAGCTGTATATGGGGGGAGAGCAGTGAGCAGTATACGGGAGGAGAGCAGTGAGCAGTATACGGGGGGAGAGCCGCGAGCAGTATGCGGGGGGAGAGCAGTGAGCAGTATACGGGAGGAGAGCAGTAAGCAGTATACAGGGGGAGAGCAGTATACGGGAGGAGAGCAGTGAGCAGTATACGGGGGGAGAGCAGTGAGCAGTATACAGGAGGAGAGCAGTGAGCAGTATACGGGGGGAGAGCCGTGAGCTGTATACGGGGGGAGAGCCGTGAGCTGTATATAGGGGGAGAGCAGTGAGCAGTATACGGGAGGAGAGCAGTGAGCAGTATACGGGGGGAGAGCCGCGAGCAGTATGCAGGGGGAGAGCAGTGAGCAGTATACGGGAGGAGAGCAGTGAGCAGTATATAGGGGGAGAGCAGTATACGGGAGGAGAGCAGTGAGCAGTATACGGGGGGAGAGCAGTGAGCAGTAAACGGGGGGAGAGCAGTGAGCAGTATACGGGAGGAGAGCAGTGAGCAGTATACGGGGGGAGAGCCGTGAGCTGTATATGGGAGGAGAGCTGTGAGCAGTATATGGGGGGAGAGCAGTGAGCAGTATACGGGAGGAGAGCAGTGAGCAGTATATTGGGAAAGAGCGGTGAGCAGTATACGGGCAAAGAGCGGTGAGCAGTGTACGGGAGGAGAGCAGTGAGCAGTATACGGGGAGAGAGCAGTGAGCAGTATACGGGGAGAGAGCAGTGAGCAGTATACTGGGAAAGAGCAGTGAGCAGTATACAGGGAAAGAGCAGTGAGCAGTATACAGTAGGGAGCAGTGGGCAGTATACAGGGGGGGAGCAGAGCAGTGAGCAGTATACAGGGGGGAGCAGTATACAAGGGAGAACAGTGAGCAGTATACGGGGATGGCAGTGGGCAGTATACAGCGGGGGGAGCAGTGGGCAGTATACAGTGGGGGGGAGCAGTGAGCAGTATATGGGTATGGCAGTATACAGGGGGGGAGCAGTGAGTAGTATTTGGGATGGCAGTATACAGTGGGGGTGGTAAGCAGTGAGTAGTATATGGGGATGGCAGTATACAGTGGGGGGGGAGCAGTGAGCAGTATATGGGGATGGAAGTATATAGGGGGGGTTAGCAGTGTTCAGTATATGGGGATGGCAGTAAACAGTAGGGGGGAGCAGTGAGCAGTATATAGGGATGGCAGTATACGGGGGGGGGGGGGAGCAGTGAGCAGTATATGGGGATGGAAGTATACACTGGGGGGAGCAGTGTTCAGTATATGGGGATGGCAGTATACAGTGGGGGGGGGGGGCAGTGTTCAGTATATGGGGATAGAAGTATACAGTGGGGGGGGCAGTGTTGAGTATATGGGGATGGCAGTATACAGTGGGGGGGGGAGCAGTGAGCAGTATATGGGGTTGGCAGTATACAGTGGGGGGGTGAGCAGTATATGGGGACAGCAGTATACAGTGGGGGGGGGGAGCAGTGTTCAGTATATGGGGATGGCAGTATACAGTGGGGGGGAGCAGTGAGCAGTATATGGGGATGGCAGTATACAGTGGGGGGTGGGGCAGTGTTCAGTATATGGGGATGGCAGTATACAGTGGGGGGGGGGCAGTGTTCAGTATATGGGGATGGCAGTATACAGTGGGGGGGGGAGTGTTCAGTATATGGGGATGGCAGTATACAGTGGGGGGAGCAGTGAGCAGTATATGGGGATGGCAGTATACAGTGGGGGGAGAGCAGTGGAGTGATTTGGGGGGAGCAGTGAGCATTGGCAGTATAGGGGGCACAGTAAGGGGAGGAGCAGTGAGCAGCATGAAGTGTACTGACCACATTAGGGAGTTTAGAGAAAGATTGTAGATGGAGAGAATTGATGCAGGAGTCACTTATCATATTGATGGAGGTGAAGCCTTCCGGGGTCACCATGGATGTTCCTCCTCCCAGTCCTCTACCATGCAACCACCTGTGCATGTATGTGAAGATGGCCCACCAGCTCAGGAAGCTTGTGGAGAAACTGCCAGCTGGGAGAAAGACCATCGGGTCTGCCAGCCACAGAAGGCTTCACATCGGGGAAAAGGCTGCACTGTTCCAAAGCAGAGGCAGCCCTGGTTTCATGGTGTCATACAGGTGCCCTCTGTCAGGTCACCTGTATCCAGGTGACAGATGCACCCCGTTGGGGTCAGGAGTGCACCGCTATGATAGTGGACCCTAAGGCTGACTGCTGCGGATGGAACTCGGGGTGGTTCAGGAAGGCAGGTCCCCTGGAGCCCAACACGGATCTCACAGTGAGTTAGAGCATAGATTCCCCAGGGCGCGCAGTCTAAGAGCCAGCAGGTGTTCACCAGAGCCTCTAGTGGTGAGGACGGACTGGGCTGCAACTGGCTCCAGGTCGCAGCCCCCAGGGTCTCCCAGCTCACACTCACGGTAGGCTACAGGAGGATGGAGAGGAAACAGTAGCCCAGGACAGCAAGGGATAGTAAGGAGGTAGCCAAATGTCGGGGCGACTAGCAGACAAGGATAACAGAGAACACGCCAAAAGTCAGGGTCACAGGCAAACAGGGATAGTCGAGAATGCGCCAAAGGTCAGGGTCACAAGCAGACAGGGATAGTCAGGAACAAGATCGGTAACAGAGACAAACTTAGAGCACACGGCAAACAGGAAGCCAAACACACAATATTGCACGGCAAGGCAGGCTTGGAGAATACGGTGTTAAATAGTGGTTCCTGTTGAGGCTGGGGTGGAGCCACACAGAGGGAAGATTACTTAAAGCAGTTGTATAGTCTTTTTTTTAACTTTTACCTACAGGTAAGCCTATAATAAATTTCACCTGTAGGTAAAAAAAATATCTCCTAAACCTGTACGGTTTAGGAGATGTTCCCCTTGCTATGAGCCGCTGACTGTAGGGGCGCATGCACACAGGGGATTCTCGGCTGAAGGCCCGGCAACTGCCGGACCTTGCCGGGAAAGAAATCTCCCGTACGCATGCGCGGGAGTGATGACATCGCGGCTCCAGCCACTCACAGCGCTGGAACCGCGATACCCGGAAGACACACCGAGGCAACATGTCAGCTGCCTCGGCGTGGACCAGGTAAGATACCGACGCCTCGTTCTAAGGTAAGTATTTCATAATGAGCTAGTATGCAGTGCATACTAGCTCATTATGCCTTTTGCTTTACAGGGGTAAAAAAAAAAAAAAAAAATTTCAGCGGGTATACAACAGCTTTAAGCATGCAGGTGTGAGAGTACAAGCCTCAAGGCTGATACACAGACCAGGTAAGAGACAGACAGGTCATGAATGTATTACTGCAAGGTCATGACAGTACCCCCCCTCTTACGAGGCCTCCCCCTCCTCCGCTTTGGACCAGGCTTGGAGGGGAACTTCAAATGTAACTTCCTCAGAAGACGAGGTGCGAAGACTTCAGATGCAGAAATCCAAGATCTCTCCTCAGGACCAAAACCTTTCTAATCCACGAGATATTGAAGGACACCTTTATAGAAGCGACAATCCAAAATTTGACTAACCTCGTACTCCTGATCATCTTCAGAGACTGGAGCCAAGGTAGGGAGAGGTCGAGAGAACTTATTGAACACTAAAGGTTTCAGAAGGGATACATGAAAGGAGTTTGAGATCCTGAGGCTTTTAGGGATCTGGAGTTTAAAACAAACAGGATTCAGCTTAGAAATTATATTGTAAGGACCAATAAATCTGGGGGCAAACTTGAGAGAAGGAACCCGGAGTCTGATGTTCCTGGTAGAAAGCCAGACTTTGTCTCCTGGCTGTAGAGAATGCGGCTTACGCCTGCGACGGTTAGCAAAACTTTTGAACTTGTTGGCAGCTTTCTGGAGGGAATCATGAACGTCAACCCACAAGGAATTGAATGATTCCTGAACAGTAGCCAAAGCTGGGATGTCAGAAGAACAGGTCATAGGAAGAGGGAGCTAAGGATGTCTTCCATAAACAGTGACAAAGGGTGTCTTCTGAGAACTGACATTGACATGATTGTTGTGGGATAACTCTGCCCACGGGAGTAATGATGCCCAATCATAGTGATGAGCCGAGACCAAGGTACGGAGAAAGGCCTCCAACTCCTGATTAACCCTTTCAGCCTGGTCATTGGATTGGGGATGGTAAGAAGAGGTGAAATCCAAGGTAATGTTGAGGGTTTTGCAAAAGGCTCTCCAAAAGCGAGAAGTAAACTGAACACCCCTGTCCGAAATGACATGGGAAGGGACACCATGAAGACGGAAAATCTCTCGTACGAAAATGGGAACCAAAGCAGGAGCAGAAGGGAGATCAGGAAGAGGAACAAAATGGGCCATCTTGGAGAATCGATCAATTACCACCCAAATGACTGTATTCTTCTCAGAAGGTGGAAGATCGGTGATGAAGTCCATGGCTATGTGAGACCAGGGTTCCTTGGGAATGGGCACGGGCATGAGAAGACCAGCAGGAGCCTGCGTGGAGGACTTAGACTGGGCACAGACATGACAAGCCTTAACATAGTCTTTGACATCCAAACGGAGAGTAGGCCACCAGTAGTGGCGACTGATGAGGAGGAAGGATAAGAAAGGATATCCACTCCTGGTGGAGTATCCCTACCGACATCTTAACAGGAGGGGTCTGGAAGCGGATAGGCCCCCCTGGAAGAACAGTGCCATCAATCGCCGAGACCACCAGTGGAGTGGTGAGGGATAAAAGGGTAAGGTTCATGGAAGATGCAGTTCTCCAGTCCATAAAGTTGCCAGCGGCTCCCGAATCCAGATAAGCCAAGGCCGAGTGGGAGGAAACGCCAACATGAAGAAACACCGAAAGAAGGAGACGAGAAGATGACTTTTCTGGGTCCAATACTCTACCTTCCAGATGTATTACCTGAGCTTTTCCTGGACGAAATGAGCATGTGTCACGAAAATGACCTTTGCCCCCACAGCAGAGACACAGGCCCAGAGTTCTGTGCCTAGCACGTTCCTCGGGGGATGGCCTGGTCTGGCCCAGCTGCCTGGGATCCTTAGTTGGCAGGAGATGCTCCACAGGACGAAAATAGGGGAGCTCAGGCTGACTAAGACTGGCGTCGCTTTTCTAGGGTCCTTTCCTGCTAATTCGTCCTTCACTCTATCAGAAAGGCCATGCAGAAAGGTTGCGACTAAGGCCTCATTGTTCCAGCTCAGCTCAACTGTCAGTATGCAGAAACGAAGAGCATACTGTTCCATAGAAGCAGACTCTTGGCGGAGATGTAAGAGGGCGCTGGCCGCTGAAGAGACACGACCTGGTTCCTCAAAGATATTCCGGAAGAGTTTCAGAAAATTAGAGAGGCTGGAAACCACTGGGTCTTTCCTCTCCCACATAGGGGCAGCCCAAACTAAAGTCTCGCCGGGCAGGAGAGAAATAATATAGGCTACCTTTGCCTGATCAGACTGGAAGTTTTGGGGTTTAAGTTCGAAATGAATGATACACTGACTAAGGAACCCTCTGCAGGCCTTGGAATCCCCAAAGTAACGGGACGGAGCTGGTAAGTGCAAAGGGTTAGCGGCTGCGACTGTAAGCGGAGCTGATACGGCAGCCGATTGTGGTTGTAAATCCGGGGAGCCTAAGGAGGCTTGAAGTTGTTCAAAGCAGGAAGCCAAATCCTGAAGGAATCGCATCACCTGGGTCTGATTAGATTCCTGGGTCTCGAGTCTGTGGACTATGCCCTGCAGCTGATCATCGGCAGATAGCGGCACATCAGACGGGTCCTTGGCTGTGCAAACTGTCAGGTCAACTGTATCCACGTGACTGATGCACCCCGTTGGGGTCAGGAGTGCACCGCTATGATAGTGGACCCTAAGGCTGACTGCTGCAGATGGAACTCGGGGTGGTTCAGGAAGGCAGGTCCCCTGGAGCTCAACACGGATCCCACAGTGAGTTAGAGCATAGATTCCCCAGGGCGCAGAGTCTAAGAGCCAGCAGGTGTTCACCAGAGCCTCTAGTGGTGAGGATGGACTGGGCTGCAACTGGCTCCAGGTCGCGGCCCCTAGGGTTTCCCAGCTCACGCTCACGGTAGGCTACAGGAGAATGGAGAGGAAACAGTAGCCCAGGACAGCAAGGGATAGTAAGGAGGTAGCCAAATGTCGGGGCGACTAGCAGACAAGGATAACAGAGAACCCACCTTAAAAGTCAGGGTCACAGGCAAACAGGGATAGTCGAGAACACGCCAAAGGTCAGGGTCACAAGCAGACAGGGATAGTCGGGAACACGCCAAAATCGGTAACAGAGACAGAGACAAACTTAAAGCACACGGCAAACAGGAAGCCAAACACACAATATTGCAAGGCAGGCTTGGAGAATACGGTGTTAAATAGTGGTTCCTGTTGAGGCTAGGGTGGAGCCACACAGAGGGAAGATGCATGCAGGTGTGAGAGTACAAGCCTCAAGGCTGATACAAAGACCAAGTAAGAGACAGACAGGTCATGAATGTATTACTGCAAGGTCATGACGCCCGCACAGATCCCCTGCAGCATGGGAGGGGCGCAATTGCAAGACCTGAAGGTCCTCCAGTGGGTAGGAGAGGTGGCATATGGAGGAACCAATGTGTCCATTTCTCTCTTGCCGCCGCTGGGTGTGTGCAGGGGAGAGAGGAGGAAGAGAATCGGGCATTCAGCGGTGGCAGGAGAGAAATGGACACATCGGTTCCTCCATATACCACCCCTCCCCTGGCAGAGTGTGACAGGGCGCATCGGCCTTGCAGCCGGGATATCGCACAGCACTCTCAGGTGCCCGGGAGCCACAGCCTAAATGCGGGAAACTCCCGCACCTCGCGGGAGACTTGGCATGTCTGCCCTGTCAGAGGAGCAGCCGATCGGCTCTCCTCATGTCTGACAGACGCGAGTGTGGAAAAGCCGATCAACGGCTCTTCCTGTTTACATCGTGATCAGTCGTGATTGGACATGGCTGATCACATGGTAAAGAGTCTCTATCAGAAACTCTTTACCTAGATCGCAGTTGCGGTGTGTCAGATCGACACACCGCAACAACGATCGCCGCGATGCACGCCTACCGGGGACGCGCAGCGGCTTGATATCCTGGCGACGTCAT
This sequence comes from Aquarana catesbeiana, assembly GCF_042186555.1. Taxonomy (NCBI): domain Eukaryota; kingdom Metazoa; phylum Chordata; class Amphibia; order Anura; family Ranidae; genus Aquarana; species Aquarana catesbeiana. The sequence goes on along the minus strand of NC_133333.1, from coordinate 33,364,908 downwards.
ATGACCCCCGGTCGGGATATCGCAACCACTTTGCCGACGTCATATTGCTATATGGCGGGTGGCATGTGGTTTAAACCTAAGAACATAGGACATAGAATAGGATCACAAATGAAAGTTTTTTTTGTTGTTTTCGTTATGCGCTGAATATAGTAAAGGTTGATTAGCATGATACACCTGTTTTGGAGGTTTCATGGCATAAGGAAATTGGAGAAACACATTTTTATCGGGTGTATTTTTTTTTTGCTTTTGGATTTTATTTTATTAGGTTTAGCACAGGGAAACACTTTTTGAAAGATAAAAAGTGCATTTTATATACAACTATATAGATCAGACCAAAATGAGGGGGGAAGAGGGACAGAGGGGCTCCAAATCAGGGAGAGTCGCTCGAAATCAGGGAAAGTTGGGAGCTATGGTTTAGGGTATAGGTCCCTTCTACTTCCCTGCCATGTCTTGGTATGTTTGTTTTTCAGGGAGGGTAGTATAAAAGGACAGGGTAAATGTTTTGTTGGTGGGTAAGGGTTTTGTTGTGACTTGGGGATGTAAGGAAGGGAAAGGGTGTGGTTTGGTGTACCTATGGATATGCTCTGGGGTTTCTATGGGGCTCAGCCTGTCTTGGAGTTGGTCTAGACATTTAATAACCACTTGCTTACTGGGCACCTAAACCCCCCTCCTGCCCAGACCAATTTTCAGCTTTTAGCGCTGTCACTCTTTTTGAACGACAATTGCGCGGTCATACAACACTGTACACAAATGAATTTTTTATCATTTTTTCCCCACAAATACAGCTTTCTTTTGGTGGTATTTGATCACCTCTGGGTTTTACATTTTTTTTTTTAAATTAAAAAAGACAGATTTAAAAAAAAAAAAATACAAAACCGTTTTATATTTTTTAATACATTTTGCAAACAGGTAATTTTTCTCCTTCATTGATGTACGCTGATGAGGCTACACTGATGGGCACCAATAGGCTGCACTGATGGGCACTGATAAGGCGGCACTGATGGGCACTAATAGGTGGCACTGGTGGGCACTGATAAGTGGTATTGGTGGGCACTGATGGGTGGCACTGATGGGCGGCACTGAAGGACATTGATAGGTAGCACTGAAGGGCACTAATAGCTGGCAATGATAGGTGGCGCTGATAGCTGGCACTGATGAGTGGCAGTGATGGGCACTGATCGGCACTGGTAGGTGACACTGATTGGCAGCACTGATAGGTGTCACTGGTGAGGCACTGATTGACACCACTGGTGGGCATTGATAGGTGGCACTTGTGGGCACTGATAGGTGGCACTGATGTACTGTGGGCACTGATTAGTGGGCACTGATTCGTGGCACTGCTTGCTGGCATTGGCAGGCGGTACTTGTGGGCACAGAGGCTCTTCCTCTTCGGGACCGATGTCTCTGCAAACAGAAGCTGGCGATCGGCTTTTTTTCTTCTCGCGCTGTTAGCGTGAGAAGAAAAAAAAATGATTACCGATGCTGTTTACATCACGGGATCAACTGTCATTGGCTGACAGCTGATCTTGTGGTAAGGGGCCGGGATCGGCCCCTTACTCGGATCTGTGATCACCCCAGTCTCATTGTCTCGAGTGATCACAGCGCGCACTGTGCGCCCCCTTCAGGTGGGGCGTGGCCAGCTTTGAAAGGTGGTCCTCCGAGATGCATTCTGGGCGAGGGTATTTATAGGACAGATGCCATATTGAGGGGTCTGTTTTACAGCCACCTGCTGGCCCTCCTGGCCGACAGGTATGCGTTAGAGAGCAATCTCGTGGTCCTCCGTTCTGGAGGCCCACGCTGCTGCGGCGCAGGGGTGGGCCCAGAAAATTGTCTGGGGCCTACCACAGCGGCCGAGGAATGGTCCTCAGCTGTCTATCCCGAGTGAAGAAGCTGGACAACCGAGGAGATCCCAGGGGGGGACCCGTCATGGAAGGATCATGCAGAGTGCTGGTCTGGAGAGGGGCCTGGTGACTCGGTTGGAGGACGTATCCTAAAAATTAACTATACAGCATGGTATTGCCGGTTTGGCTTAAAGGTTCAAGCACTGTGACTGATGTTCATTACAGAAAACCGATACATCCTGTGGCAGAGACTTTTGTTCGTGTTACGTACTGGCTGCTAGGCAAGTGAGAGAGGCCTATGCAGGCCTGCAGAGAGCGTGTCCCACGAGGGGAGCGCATTCTATTGTAATATCTAAATCCTACCAGGACATTTGTCAAGAGCCTACAAGAAGATATTTGAGTTTCTTCTGCAGTTTCCCTTCTGTCTCTTTCCTGCTACTTCCTTAGTGAATTGTTTAATAAAGCATTGAAAACATATTCAAGTGTTGGTGCGTGTATCATCCAGAGGTAAACTCAACGGAACCCCTAGACCCGGTGCCGGTAAAACAGAGGGAAGGAGAGTGAAGGTAACAAGCCCGCTTAAACCAGCAGCTCCACCGAGAGTTATTGCTACATATGTTATCATGGTGTTTACACTGTGGCAACAAAAGTATGTTACAGCCGCAATTTATATTCCCCCTTCTTTTTCTCCTGAGATACTAAATGCAATATTGGAGAGGATTATCCAGCACTGTCCAGCAAAGTTACTTTTTATGGGAGATTTTAATTCTATTATATCCCCAAATTTAGATAGACCAAGATCCCCTAAGCAACATTCAGCGGAATTATATAATTGGACGCAAGCGGCAGGAGTTACAGAAGTTTGGAGATGGAAAAATCCAACAAAAAGAGCATATTCATGCTTTTCCACCTCCTATAAAACTTCATCTCGAATAGATCTAGCTTTTGCAAATCTAGCTTTGATGACAGATATTATAGAAGCCACATATCTACCGAGCGATCTTTCGGACCATTGCCCTCTCTATCTATCTTCAAAAAATGCATTATTATGGAAATTGGGACCCCAGTGGGTCTCTTACCTTGCAATAGAAGAAAAAATGCCATTCATAATAACTGAATACAGTAAAACCTTGGATTGTGAGTATAATTCGTTCTAGAAACATGCTTGTAATCCAAAGCACTTGTATATCAAAGCGAATTTTCCCATAAGAAATAATGGAAACTCAGATGATTCGTTCCACGAAAATTTATTCATAAGTCCTTCAGTTTATAGTCCATATAAAAAAATTATAGCAATGTGATAGGTTGTGTAACCATAAAAAGTCCATCCATAAATGGAAGCCTCCACAAGGGGATTAGAAGCAAAATCCAGCAGGAGCTACAGAGTATAAAAGAGAAGAGAGCGGCCTCTAAGTGTAGTAATATGGTTACATTTAATGAAGGGACAACAGTTAGCAACTCACATGGTTGATGATTAAAAGAGGCACATCTAAGTATGCAGGAATCTGGGGTAAAGCTGTCCACATAGACCGTCCTCCTCACCGCTGGCTCTCACCGATGTCAGTCTGCAATCGTGACTGGGAAGACTACCCTGCAGTAGAGCGATCTGAAAGCGAGGATTGAAGCGCTCATGGAGCGCAGTGTGGAAGGAATGACATTGATGGCGGTGCGGGGGATGGTCTATGTAGACAGCTTTACCCCAGATGCCTGCATACTTAGATATGCCTCTTTTAATCATCAACCATGAATAGTGTTAGTGGCTGGAATAATAAACCCTGGCATTGGTGTCAGTGGCTGCAATAACAACCCTCAGCACTGGAGTTAGTGGCAGCAATAACAACTCCCATCGTTGGCACTGGCCGCCACAATAACCCTCAGCATTAGGGTGAGCGGCAGCAAAAATAACCCTCTACTAAAGTGTCAGTGGCTGCACTAATAATCCACCAGTACGGGATTCTGTGGCCGCAATTATAACCCCCAGCATTTGTGTGAGTGGCTGGAATAATAAATCCCAGCATTGGTGTCAATGTCCAGATAATAAACCCCATCACTGGTGTCGGTGACTGCCATAATAACTCTCAGCACTGGGGTAAGAGGCAGAAATAATAATAATAATTTTCAAATTTTTTGATTTTTGGATTTTCGTTCTTTCGAATTTTTGTTTTTTTTCGTTCTCATTTCGGATTTTTACGAATTTATTTGAAATAACGAATTTTGATCATAACGAATGACCCGAAAAACTAAAAAAAAAAAATGAATGAAACTAACCAAAACAAACACATTTTTTGGCAGTGCTCATGTCTACTCAGCAGCCTCCGGGGCTCTGATTACAACATTCAGAGAATCCACAGCACTTCCAGGTCTGGGATTTGCAGATAGCTGGAGGGACTCCCTTTAAAGTGGAGGGCCACCCTAAAAAAAGAAAATTGCACCAAAAATCTGCAAATAATAAAAAAAAAACGTGAAAAAAACAAAATGACTTACCTCAAACCCTTGTTGCTAGGCAGTCTTCCTAATCTGCCTCTTCCTATTCCGCGGCATGTCCTGCTCCTCGGTGAGTGGCCCCGTTGCCTTCTGGGAACTGTGTGTGTTCCCAGAAAACCACGGGGCCATTCACAGAGTGCTGTGCCGCTCGAGCGTGAGCAGTAGGAAACGGGCAGTGAAGCCGCAAGGCTACACTGCCTGTTTCCCTTAGTTAGGATGGCGGTGCCGGGACCCGAGAGCCAAGGGACGGGTCGGCCTCGGGCGGCCGACATCGTGTGTACCCAGTGTTTGTAGCTGCTGACTTTAAAATTTTTTCGCAGCCGGAACCCCGCTTTAACCTTTTTGCTGCCAGGCCCTGCGCTCCACTTTTGAACTCAGCTGGCCGGACCATTGTTGCAATTTTTTTCATTGCCTTTTTAATTTTTCCCTTATAGCTTTCAGAGTGTGTAAAAGACCCCTCAAACCATATATATTTTCTGAAAGCACATGACCAGTAGAAATAAAAAAAGATGCTAATTGATTTTTAAGGCCCTGCGATATTTGTGCAAATGTTTATCAAAGCAATATTTTCACTGAAAATACACTAAAATCGTTATTAGCAAATAAAAACAGCAAATTTTACAAAATTCCTGAGAAATATAAAAGCTTTAACCTGTATTGAGTTAATTAAAAAAATATATATATTTGTCAATTTTAAATTCCTTCTACTTGCGAAATGGTGAAAATCGAATGTACGCAAAAATGTAAATATCCAAATTTCTCAAAAAATCTGGAGTTTTTCATTTTTCCCTTGTAAAGCACCCCCCCAAACCATATATTTTCTGAGAGTACATGACCTGCAGAATAAAAAAAAGGTGCTGCTAATAATGATTTTAGTGTATTTTAAGCTAAATTATTGCTTTGATAAACATTTCCGCAAATATCACAGGGCCTTTTAATAATTATATGCATATTCATATCAGAAATATGTTAAATATGTTCCTATGTATGTTTAACTACAATATTCCACCCATAATCCCCATGTAGAAAAATAATTATATGCATATTATTATCAGTAATGGGTTAAATATGTTCATTGTCAGGTGTTAACATGATATTCCTCCCATCAACCCCATGAGAAATAATAATTCTACCCATATTCATATCAAAAACTGGTCAAATGTAATTTTTCCATTAGCAAGTAAACAGTTAAACATTAGAAACTGCTTTTTGCAACATTGTATCAAGCACTGCAGGAAAGAATAACATATTTTTAGAAACAACAGAGTCATTACCATATATATATATATGTATATAACGTACACTGACATCTAGTGAGAGTTCTCAGTATTGCAGCCAATAATCCAATCATCCCAATATGCAGTTTAGTACATCCCAGAAAAGTGTTATTTTTTTTCCCATTTATTTAGCAAATAATAAAAATACCACCAAAAGAAAGCTGTACAGTGAAACCTCAAATCGCGTGTAACGTGGTTTACGAGCGTTTCGCAATACAAGCTATTTTTTTTTTTTATATCTGATTTGATTTGTGAGCGTTGTCTTGCAAGACGAGCAAGATTCAAGCCACTGGGATGTGCAGTACCGCATTTGGCCAGAGGTGCGGGGGCGCCGGTGATGCTCGGAGACACTCCGTTCCCGAGTCTCTACGGCGCCCCCCCACCTCAGGCGGTACTGCATACACCGACGCCCCTGCACCTCTGGCCACAGACGGTACCGCCCCCGCATCTCTGGCCACAGGCGGTACTGCATACACCGGCGCCCCCGCATCTCTGGCCACAGGCGGTACTGCATACACCAGCAGTCATTGTGGAACGAATTATCTGAATTTCCATTGACTTCTATGGGGAAACTCGCTTTGATATACAATTACTTTGGATTACAAGCATTCTTCTGGAACGGATTTTGCTCGTAATCCAAGGTACTACTATATTGGTCTCCAAAAACTTATAAGAAATTTCATATCGGCACGCTGTTGCATGACCGCGCAATTGTCATTCAAAGTGAAAGCTGAAAATTGGCCTGGGCAGGAAGGGGGGTAATAGTGTTGGATATTGAGGGAGTTAATGATCGGCGATGCACTTTGTGACAATGTGACGTCTCTAATAAAATAAAAGTTTTTTTTTTCTGCAGCAAATAGCATTTTTGGGAAAAAAAAAAAAAAAAAACAATCAGCAAGTAAAACCTTCATACAAGTGACAGGTGCACTTTAAATTGATTAAATCTGACCTGTGATCTCATCACTCTCCAGCATGCAATGTGTGCAAATAATATATAAAGCACCAAACAGTCATTTATTATAATTTATTAAATGATATATAATGCAGTCTTAGAGGTCCTGGATGGTCGTGCTGGGATTTGTAGTTCAGCAAGATCCGCACAGCTCCTCCCACGATGACGTCACCCCTTTACAGGACAGCGATGAGCAGCTTAGCACGTAGAGTGCCAGACCACGCCCACGGTCCTGTGCACTCGTCCTTAGACCAAACCCTGTAGGCTCGTCTTGAGATCAACCACGGCCCCACCACCCCGTATGCTTGTCACGAGTGAAACCACGCCCCCGACCCTGCCTATGTGTGTCCTGAGACCAAACCACACCCCCCCCGGCTCTGTACGCTTGTCATTAGCCCGGTGTCTTGTCAAATACAGTCCCCTATCATATAGTGTCCTCCCTGTACTGCGCAGGCGCGCCGGCCCCCGTAGTATTCTTATCATTAAAGCAGACCACGCCCCCGGACTGCAGCTTGTCATGTGAACCGCACCATGCCCCCAGAACTTTGCGTTTATTACTAGACTAAGCCACGCCCCCGGGCCTGTACACTGGTTATTAGACCAGACCACGCCCCCGGCTCTTAAGCCTTTATTGCACAAGACCACGCCCCTGGACCTGTACGCTTATCATATGATTCCTGTGCGCTTATGATTAAACCAAGCCACGCCCCCCGTGTGATTATATTACACCTGACCACGCCCTTGCCCTGTCCACTTGTCATTTGGACCAACCCCCGCCTGTGCTCTTGCTTGTAAACCAGACCACGCCCCCCGGCCGTGTGGGCTTGTGATTGGTACGGAGGTGTGATGGGCGTGGTGCCCCGGGGGTGGGGGTGCGGGCGATATACGGGGCGGACTACATAGAGGACGTACATTCTCTAAGGAGATCTGCGGTGACGACAGAGATATGCAGAGTGTCATCAATAGGAGTGTGCTCGGAGGAGTCCGGAGATATGCCATGGCAGCCGCAGGGAAAGGCCTCATCTTCAGGCAGGTGAGTGCTGAGCCAGGAACAGAGAGGATTATGGGAGGAGAGGGGGAGAACCAATCAAAGGAAGTGCTGATCCTTTCCCCCAATCATTCATGAAAAATCCAGAAATAAGAACTGTGTGTGTTGCAATGTGACCACTCACTGTACTCAGCCGTGCAATAGAAAAAGAGGGCTCATTCATAGAAGGTGTGCGCCGTATACTGTGTGTTCACATTGTGTGTGTGTATGGGGCGCTTTTACAATCCCACCCCTCTTTTTTTTTTTTTTTTTTTTTTAAATTAATTTTATATTTTGGACACTTCCCCCCCCCCCCCCCTCAACTTTATCCACTTAAGGACCAGGCCTATTTTTTACACTCAGTGTTTACAAGTTTAAAATCGTTTCTTTTTTTCTTTTTTTTTTGCTAGAAAACTGCTGAGAACCCTCCAAAAAAAAACAAAACAAAAAAAAAAAAAAAAAAATGATATATATATTGTGAAAGATAATGTTACGCCGAGTAAATTGATAACCAACATGTCACACTTCAAAATTGCGCCCGCTCATGGAATGGCGAAAAACGTTGACACTTAAAAAATCTCCATAGGCGATGTTTAAAAACTTCTACAGGTTACCAGTTTTGAGTTACAGAGGAGGTCTAAGACTAGAATTATTGCTCTCGCTCTAACGGTCGCGGTGATACCTCACATGTGTGGTTTAAACAGTTTACATATGTGGGTGCGTTCTCTTCTGCACGCCAGCTCGGCAGGAAGGGGTGCTTTAATAAAAAAAAATAAATTTTTTTTTTTTTTTTTTTACACTGTCCTTTTTAAAACAAACACAAGAAGAAATAAATACAATAAAAATTTGAATCACTTTTATTCCTATTACAAGGAATGTAAACATCCCTTGTAATAGAAAAAAAGCATGACAGGACCTCTTAAATATGAGATCTGAGGGTCAAAAAGACCTCAGATCTCATATTTACACTAAAATGCAATAAAAAGCAATAAAAAAAAAAAAAAAAAAAAAAAAAAAATGCTTGTGTTTGTTTTTTTTTTCTTCAATAATAATAAAAAAAAAATTCCCCTTTTTTAAGACCATTGGGCGGAAGTGACGTTTGACGTCGCTTCCGTCATCCAATGTTATGGAGTCGAGTGGGGGGGGGGGGCATCATTCCCTCACTCGGCTTCCAGCCTCAGAGGAGAAAGGACCCGATTGGCTCCGGTAAGCGTCGGAGACGACCTGAATGTGGCGGGAAGGGGGGGTGGTCACCTCTCCCGCCGCCAATAAAAGTGATCTTGCTGCGAATCCGCCGCAGAGACCACTTTTATCTGAAAGCGGACCACCCGCCGTTTTTAAAAATGCCGGGGTTATGGCAGCTCTCTGCTGCCTTAACAACTGTATTCAACATAAAAGGACTGACGTATAACGACAGCGGCGGGCGGTCCGGAAGTTGTTATTACTATCACAAGGGGGGGGAATATATTATGGGCTGGTGACAGGTCCTCTTTATGGAGCCATCAGGGGGTTTATTGGATCCCTGATGTCTTCCCTGCCCCTTAGTGCAGCTAATCAAGAGCAGATCCCGTTTGATTAGCTGCATGCTGAGCTGGGTAAGAACAGCCACGGTGGAGGGGGATCGGGGACATTCCCCTGAGTTCATCTTGCAGTCTGTGTAAGGCTTCTGTCACACTGCTCGTCTCAAAAAACGCGTTAAAACTGCGTTTCCGGTGCATTTTGCACCTCTGTAAAAAGGTCACGTGACTTCAAAAATGCACTGTGGTTGCGTGTTTGATGCGTTTTTCATTCATTTCAATGGGGAGGTGTGTGTTTGGGGTTTTTTTTTTTTTCTGAACCAAAATGCAAAAAAACGGATCTGAATAGCTCCATAGGATTTAATGGTTGTTCTTTTTTTCCTGCTTTTCTTGACACAAATAAACGCAAGAAAAAGTGATCAGCGTGAAAGCAGCCTGAGCCCTGGTTCCCACTGGTGCAGCTTTGAAATCGCACAACTTCAACGCAATGTCAAAGTCAGTGCGATTTGGATCTCCGATCTCATCGTGCCTTGCGACTTCATTAAACAGAAGTCAGTGCAATTCGCAATTAAATCGCAAAAAAAACAAAATAGAGCAGGAATCTTTCTCAGAGTCTTGGAGGCTTTTCACACTAATCAGTTTTTTTATTTGATTATTTTTTTTAATTTTTTTCCTTACCAAAAGTAGGAGAAAAAAGCATGAGCATCAAATCCTGTGAAGCTCTTCTCACTGGTCAGTTGCGTTTTTAAAAAATCTGCATGCTGCATTTTTTTGGTGCGGTTATAAAAAAAAAAAAAAAAAAGCACCTCTCCGTTGACATAAATGTAAAACGAATAAAAAACGCACCCACAGTTGTGTTTATGGTGCGGTTTTTGAGTCACATGTACTTTTTTCACAGGTGCAAAATGCATCGTGCTTAAAGTGCTTAAAAAAAAAACCGCATATGCATTTTGACTGTGGTGTGTGTTTTTTTGTTTTTTTTTTTTGTGTTTTTTTTTTTTGTTTTTTTAAATGGGATAGTATGAAAGCAGCCTTGGCTACGGTCTCCCCGGAAAAAACAGGAGCGTCTAGGAACTACCGCGGGCAGCAGGATTGGCACCGTCAGACTCCTGTATGAGGGAGTGGGCAGCTCTAGAAAGTCCTTTCACCTCCTGTAAGGTTCCATTCACTTCTGTGTGATCTGTGCGTGTTTTTCTGGAACGTGCAAAAAAAAAACGCACATCACGCTTTTGGGGGCCATTCACTGTTAACAGCACCCCAAACGCGGCGAGCAGACCAAACGTGCAATAAATGCGCAAAGTGGTAACAGACAAATGCTCCATGCGCTACATTGCCGCGTTTTTGTCTCGCAGGGGACAGCGCATTGAAATCAATGGGCTGCCCTATGTGTGCCGCGTTAAAAAAACAAACATATATATATTTATTTTTAATTATTCATATAATAATTTTATTTTTATTTTTTCCCCCTTCCCTGTAATTTTTATAACTCGGCCCCTTTGATGTCCAGTGTTCTGCAGGGACACCTCTCTAGTGAGTGGGTCGATGGTCCGGTCTGAGCGGTGGAGGCGGATTTGGGGGGAGTGTTGTGGGACACTGTGGAAAGTCGCGGTTGGGAAGGGTGTAGCTGTTGACAGGCGGATTCCTTTCATACTACAGAGAGTTCAGACTCCTCCAGCTGGTCTGTGGGTGACACCATGGGGAGGGGACATGGAGAACTAGATTGGAGGATGACGGTTTATTGTGCAACACGCAATACTCACCGAAATAACAGGAGTGTGTGCAACTTGGACATTTCCTCTGACGTCCTCAGGAATTACAATTTTGGTAGTTGTCTGCCAAAAATTAGAAACAATGTACACTTTGATTGTTTGGGTTGTTTTGCTGGGTAAGTAATGCATATTAATGGATAATGCAGGGGAATGATGCATGTTATCTGTCAAAGGAAACCTGTCATTTCCCTAACAAACTATGACTTCACCACTCTTACCCTGCTCTTCTCTGCCCTCACTGCCCTTCCCTCCTCATCCCCCTGCCCTTACACCGCTCATCCCTTGCCCTTGTCTTACCCTTCCGCTGCTCTTCCTCTGCCCTTACCGCTATTTCCTTGCACTTACACAGCTCTTCCTCTGCCCTTCTCTTGCCCTTGCACTGCTCTTACTCTACCCTCACCGCTTTTCCCTTGCCCTTCCTCTGCCCTCACCGATATTCACCTTCTCTTGCTCTTCCCTTGCTTTTATCTAGCCCTTCCACTGCTCTTCCTCTGCCCTCATCGCTATTTCCTTGCCCTTCTCTTGCACTTACCCCGTTCTTCTTCTGCCCTTATGCTGCTCTTTCCTTGCCCTTGCGCTGCTCTTCCCCTGCCCTGCCCTTGCGCTGCTCTTCCCCTGCCCTGCCCTTGCGCTGCTCTTCCCCTGCCCTGCCCTTGCGCTGCTCTTCCCCTGCCCTGCCCTTGCGCTGCTCTTCCCCTGCCCTGCCCTTACGCTGCTCTTCCCCTGCCCTGCCCTTACGCTGCTCTTCCCCTGCCCTGCCCTTACGCTGCTCTTCCCCTGCCCTGCCCTTACGCTGCTCTTCCCCTGCCCTGCCCTTACGCTGCTCTTCCCCTGCCCTGCCCTTATGCTGCTCTTCCCCTGCCCTTACGCTGCTCTTCCCCTGCCCTTACGCTGCTCTTCCCCTGCCCTGCCCTAACGCTGCTCTTCCCCTGCCCTGCCCTTATGCTGCTCTTCCCCTGCCCTTATGCTGCTCTTCCCCTGCCCTTATGCTGCTCTTCCCCTGCCCTTACGCTGCTCTTCCCCTGCCCTTATGCTGCTCTTCCCCTGCCCTTATGCTGCTCTTCCCCTGCCCTTACGCTGCTCTTCCCCTGCCCTTATGCTGCTCTTCCCCTGCCCTTACGCTGCTCTTCCCCTGCCCTTATGCTGCTCTTCCCCTGCCCTTATGCTGCTCTTCCCCTGCCCTTACGCTGCTCTTCCCCTGCCCTTACGCTGCTCTTCCCCTGCCCTTACGCTGCTCTTCCTCTGTCCTCATCGGTATTTCCTTGCCCTTCTCTTGCACTTACCCCGTTCTTCTTCTGCCCTTACGCTGCTCTTCCCCTGCCCTGCCCTTACGCTGCTCTTCCCCTGCCCTGCCCTTACGCTGCTCTTCCCCTGCCCTGCCCTTATGCTGCTCTTCCCCTGCCCTGCCCTTACGCTGCTCTTGCCCTGCCCTTACACTGCTCTTGCCCTGCCCTTACACCACTCTTGCCCTACCCTTCCCCTGCCTGCACGCCCTTTTTTTTTTTTCCCTGCCCGCACACCACTCTTGCCCTAGACTTCCCCTGCCCTCACCACCCTTTTTCCCGGCCTCCACTTGCTGTCACCACCAAAGCTGCCAACCCCTTTGCCCATCCCCAACCTTGCCTGCTCTAGAACAGGTACACTTTTACACTTTTTCGCTAGTAAGTCTGTAAGGCGATCCTGTTGCTACACCAAAAAATGGAAAGCCCAACTGGACTTTCAGGTTTAGTTAAAGTTGTTCTAAAGCCAACACATTTCCCCTGCATTAGATAAAAAATGTTTTTCCAGCTTGCTGTCCTCCTCCACCTCTCTAAATACTTACCCGAGTCCTCCACCGATCCAGCGCTGTGCACAACTGTATCTCTTCTTCTCTCATCTCTTCCTCTTCACACAGGGACTCTGGCAACAGCAGAAGCCATTGGCTCCTGCTGCTGTCAATCAAATGTGATGAGGAGGGAGCACGGGGGGCCAATCTGCGCTATGTGTGTCTATAAAGCACAACTCCATAGACGCACATAGCTGGGGAGCAAGCATGCACATGTGCCCCCATAACAAGTGGTTTGCTATGGGGGCACACGGAGAAGAGGAGGTGCCGGGAGCACCAGTATTTATTATACCAGTAATAAATGTTTATTTTATATCTAAAATATATAAAAAAAAAATAAAAAAAGAAAGTTGTCTTTAACACTTTTTTTAAAATCCTTCCAGGTGCATCAAAACAATAGCATGGAGTTTACCCACACAAGCACAGGGAGAACATGCAAACTCCATGTAGATAATGCCCTGACTGAGACTTAAACTAAAGAACTCCAGTGCTGCAAGGCAGACGTGCCAACCAATATACTCTCCTATGTGCCCAAGTCAGCATGAGTAAGCACAATTTAATGTGAAACTCATCAAGGAGTTTTGTTGTATTGCTGTACTGTCATGCACCTTCTTTAACCATTTATGGACCGCCGCCGTCGTTATACGTGGGCTCTTTGACGTTGAATATCGTTATGGCAGCAGAGCGCTGCCATAACCCTGGTATTTTTTTTTTAAACAGTGGGCGGTCCGCTTTCAGATAAAAGTGGTCTCTGCGGCAGATTCGCCGTAAGATCACTTTTATCAGTGGCAGGAGAGGTGACCCTCCCGCCGATCTCTGGTGGTCTCTGCCGCTTACCAGAGTCGTTGGTAGCAGCGGAGATGATCGGGTCCTTTCCCCTGAGAGGCATGGAGCCGAGTGAGGGAAGGATGGCCCCCACTCGGCTCCATATCATTGGATGACGGAATCAACGTCAAATGTCACTTCCGCCCAATGGTCTTAAAGGGGAATTTTTTTTTTTTTTTTATTGCATTTAAGTGTAAATATGAGATCTGAGGACTTTTTGACCCCAGATCTCACATTTTAAGAGGTCCTGTTATGCTTTTTTCTATTACAAGGGATGTTTACATTCCTTGTAATAGGAGTAAAAGTGACCCAAACATTTTTTTTTTTAAATGGACAGTGTAAAATATAAAGTAAAAAAAAAATAAACATAAAAAAAAAGCGCCCCGCCGAGTAAACGTATACGTAAGTCGCACCCACATATATAAACGGTGTTCAAAGCACACATGTGAGGTATCGCCGCGATCATTAGAGTGAGAGCAATAATTCTAGCCCTGGACCTCCTCTGTAACTCAAAACTGGTAACCTGTACAAATTTTTAAACGTCGCTGATGGAGATTTATAAGTGCCAACGTTTGTCGCCATTTCACGAGCGGGCGCAATTTTGAAGCGTGACATGTTGGGTATCAGTTTACTTGGCGTAACATTCTTTCACAATATAGAAAAGAGTTGGGCTAACTTTACTGTTGTCTTAGTTTTATTTATTTTTAATTCAAAAGTGTTTTTCCAAAAAAATTGCGCTTGTAAGACCGCTGCGCAAATACAGTGTGACATAAAGTATTGCAATGACCACCATTTTCTTCTCTAGGGTGTCAGAAAAAAATATATGTAATGTTTGGGGGTTCTAAGTAACTCTCTAGCAAAAAAAAAATGATTTTAACTTTGTAAACAACAGATCTCAAAAAGAGGCTCGATCCTTAAGTGGTTAACAAATGAACCTTATATTGAGCAGTGAGCACCTTGCATACGCTCCTTCTATTGACTGGGTCTTGATTAAAGTGTATCTAAATCATTCCAAAACCAAAAATGTATTATACTGCAGTTTACTAGTCCTTGGTGTGGTGGCTGCAGTTGTGGTGTTTGTGCTTTATTTTCACATTGTAATCCTACAAATGACACTTCCTGTCCTTGGGTGGCTACGTCACTCCTCCACCTTATCTAGGGAGGGAGCCATGGCTGCCTCCCTAGGCTGCTCCCCAGATATGGACTGCAAACATGTCTGTATCTTTTTATCTCCATTACTTGGGCAGCAGAGCAATTGGTAGATTGCAGAAGATACAGTTGTGCTCATAAGTTTACATACCCTGGCAGAATTTATGATTTCTTGGCCATTTTTCAGAGAATATGAATGATAACACAAAAACTTGTCTTTCACTTATGGTTATTGTTTGGCTGAAGCAATTTATTATCAATCAACTATGTTTACTCTTTTTTTTTATTTTTAAATCGTAATGACAACAGAAACTACCCAAATGACCCTGATCAAAAATGTACATACCCGAGTACTTATTACCATGTATTGCCCCCTTTAACATTAATGACAGCTTGAAGTTTTTTGTGGTATTTGTGGATGAGGCCCTTTATCTTCTCAGATGGTCAAGCTGCCCATTCCTCTTGGCAAAAAGCCTCCAGTTCCTGTAAATTCTTGGGCTGTCTTGCATGAACTGCAGGTTTGAGATCTCCCCAGAGTGGCTCAATGATATTGAGGTCAGGAGACTGAGATGACCACTTCAGAACCTTCACTTTATTCTGCTGTAGCCAATGACAGGTCGACTTGGCCTTGTGTTTTGGATCATTGTCATGTTGGAATGTCTAAGTACGTCCCATGCGCAACTTCCTGGCTGATGAATGCAAATGTTCCTCCAGTATTTTTTTTATAACATACTGCATTCATCTTGTCATCAATTCTGACCAAATTTCCTGTCCTTTTGTAGCTCACACATCCCCAAAACATCAGCGATCCACCTCCGTGTTTCACAGTAGGAATGGTGGACCTTTCATCATGGGCCTTGTTGACTCCTCTGCAAATGAAGTGTTTATGGTTGTGGCCAAAAAGCCAAATTTTGGTCTCATCACTCCAAATGCCAGAAGGTTTGAGGCTTGTCTCTGTGGTGTTTGGCGTATTGTAAGTGGGATACTTTGTGGAATTTGCGAAGTAATGGCTTCCTTCTGGCGACTCGACCATGCAGCCCATCTTTCTTCAAGTGCCTCCTTATTGTGCATCTTGAAACAGCCACACCACATGTTTTCAGAGAGTCCTGTGTTTCACCTCAAGTTATTTGTGGGTTTTCTTTGCATCCAAACAATTTTCCTGGCAGCTGTGACTGAAATTTTAGTTGGTCTACCTGACCGTGGGGTTTGGTTTCAACAGAACCCCTCATTTTCCACTTCTTGATTAGAGTTTGAACACTGCTGATTGGCATTCGCAATTCCTTGGATATCTTTTTATATCCCTTTCCTGTTTTATACAGTTCAACTACCTTTTCCTGCAGATCCTTTTGAGAATTCTTTTTGCTTTCCCCATGACTCAGAATCCAGAAACGTCAGTGCAGCACTGGATGAAAGATGCAAGGGTCTGTCAGGAGTCCAGAAACCTATCGATCTTTTATACACACACACTAATTACAAGCAAACAGATCACAGGTGAGGATGGTTACCTTTATTAGCCATTCAAACCCCTTTGTGTCAATTTGTGTGCATGTTATCAGGCCAAAATCACCGGGGTATGTAAACTTTTGATCAGGGTCATTTGGGTAGTTTCTGTTGTCATTATGATTTAAAAAGAGTAAACCCAGTTGATTGATGATAAATGGCTTCAGCCAAACACTAACCATGAGTGAAAGAAATGTTTTTGTGTTATCATTCATATTCTCTGAAAAATGACCAAGAAATCATACATTCTGCCAGGGTATGTAAACTTATGAGCACAACTGTACTTGGGAAGGAACATATTCTTTGCAGCGCACAGGAAGTGACGTGGACATTGTAATTTTGGCAGGATCAGCAGATATTTTCTGTATTTGCTAAAAAAATGCTCTTGGCATGCAAAAAAATAAAACTAAAGCAGGTTTTTGGGTTTGAATTCCAGGTATGGCAAATTTGACATAATTACATTTTTCCAGTTTAGACTAATATAACTATTTTATTATTCATACCTGTTGGATCCCCATTGAAGCTGGAAGGCCCGTATTAGACAGCGCTACTACAGTGATCACCACTACCATCTAGTTCCTGTGCATAGCTGCTGCCGTGCTGCCCAGGGAACAAAGGATGTCGCTTGCTCAGCACAGACGCCATTCAGAGCATACTTTGCCTTTTCTCAGTAAATGCAAAAGCGCTCTCTGATTGGACAAGGTAGAAATCGAGGTGTCACCACCCAACCACTCCGCCTCGTCCAATCAGAGAACACTTTGCATTCATTGAGCAGATACAAAGTGTTCTCTGAATGGTACCTGTTACCAGCAAGCAAGTTCCAAGTTTGGAGACCACCGGACATTATCACCAGATGTGGGGGGTGAGTACCTAAGCACTGTGTATTCTCATTACTCGGGGGGCTGATTGCTGCAAAGCTAACTGGAGAATCCCATCGCTTTCTAGCACACAGTAGGTGATAGACAGCCTCAGTTGTGCATGACACTGTGTAGAGGGGTGTGTCCACTTCTCTCCACTCAGGTCTCAGATTACACTCGGCTCCCTTCTCTATGCTGTGCAGTGTGGGACATCAGCTCCCTGCCCCCTGCTTTTAGGAACTCAGAAATTCAGTGCATGCTATACATTTTGAAGGGCTGTAGAGGAGAGAGGGCTGCAGATAAACGGGTGCAACTTATATAGGAGGATTTGCTTCATCTGTGTGTCACTTCACTGGGTATATCTAAGGGTTTAAAACCACTTTATGTATTGCTAATTGTCTTGTTTCTTCCTCCCCTTGCAGCTCTTTGAGCCCATCAGCTGTACATATACTTATCTTCTTGCCGATGAGGCCAGTAAGGAGGCTGTTCTAATCGATCCCGTGCGGGAAACCGCTAACCGGGACTCCAAACTCATCAAGGATCTTGGCCTGAACATGATTTATGCAGGTACGGCTTGTTCTAGGTTGCACTCTCCAGGGGATGCTGTAATGGCCGTTTCTTCTCAGGAAAGAGAAAGCCTATTGAGTGTCTCCATTCTGAATCCAGGGAGTGAAGAGGTCCGCCAGGGAACTGGTCAGCGTGCATTGCCGCTGTCAGACTTGGAGAAGGGTTTATGACAGTAGAGAGCGATACGGGCTCTTGTAATTGGCTCACTACCTATCCAAGTAGTCTGTACAAAGCTTGAGTTCATTTTATAGGCAGCCTGTTGCATGGAATATGGCGTCCTTGGGTTTACCGCATTGCAAGTTTTATTGCAGCAATAAATGTCTGTGCGTGCCCCAAGAGGTAAACCTATCTGGGATTTGACCACCAGGCTCGGGTTATCCTTTATGATTTTGTGCTGATCTGGGATACATCACCTTTATTCCTTTTTTTTTTTTTTTTGTTTTTTTGTTTTTTGTTTCTTTGCATGTTCAGTTTTGTTGTTTATTATTATTATTAGTAGTAGTAGTACAATGTAGGATTACATTGCTGCTTTATCACTACTACTATTATGATTAATAGTAGTAGTAGTGTTATTAATAATATACAATGTAGTCATAATAATGCAATGTAGTAATAACAATACAATGTAATAATAAGACTATTTATCTTTTTTATTATTATTATTATATAATATATATATATATATTTTTTTGCTTTTTCTTTTTTGCACATCCATTTACTGGATAGGGGTGGTTATTGATGGTGATCTAAAATTGTTTGTGCTGTGTGTGTGTGTGTGTGTGTAATGAATATAAATATATAGTGTGTGTGTATGTGTGTGTGTGTATGTATATATATATATGTATATATATATATGTATATATATATATATATATATATATATATATATATATATATATATATATATATATATATATATATATATATATATATAATTTTTTTTTATATGGTGAATTACAATACACATGGCCAGGGTTATACCAATGCTCTGATGGAGGATAACATTTCTATAGGGACTGGTGTATTGATACACTTACTTGTTTTTTGTTTTTTATATATAATTTTATTTTATATATCTATAGTTTAAAATGGTAGGTTGTTTACACAGTACATTTGTTTGTTGTCATGTAGTCTTATAATCGATTTTTTTTTTTTTAATTTTCTCATACAGGTTTTGTCGTGGTGTTTTTTGTGTGTGTATTTTTTTTTTTTTTTGGAGGGGGGTTTATCAATTAAACTGGGTCAGGATGTTGCCAATTGTCTGCCGTCCACCATTACCCCCTCATACCAGCAATCCCAGAATCCTCTGCGCTTCTATTTTTTTATGTGCAGTACGTGACAAGATGCAGTGTAGAAGTAGTTATTGCTCAATAAAACCGCATAAACGCGTGTGTGTGTGGCTATAGATAGATATATTATAAAACATTTTGCATGTCTGTCATATGACCACCAATGTCTGGATCTAAGACTTTTTTTTTTTTTTCAATAAACTCTACAATAAGTGGACTTTGCTTTGCTGTTTTGCTTATAAAAGTTGAGTGTTTGCAGAAGGTTATAAACTGGATTGGTTACGATTTAAATACTACATATAGGTCATCGCCCTGTAAAAATTTTTCTCTCTCTCTCTCTCTCTCTCTCTCTCTCTCTCTCTCTCTCTCTCTCTCTCTCTCTCTCATTTTTTGGCCATGGGGCCATCCAATGATTCATAGCTACACCCCTGCTTTGTATTTTATTTTACAGGGCGATGGCCTATATGTAGTATTTAAATCACGGCCAATCCAGTTTATCACCTTCTCTGCAAACACTCAACTTTTATAATCACAACAGCAAAGCAAAGTCCACTTATTGTAGAGTTTATTGTTTTCACTGGAGGAAAAAAACAAAAAGAAGTCTTAGATCCAGACATTGGCGGTTATATGACAAACTGGGGACATTTCCGGTGTTGGAGATCCTCCTCTATATTTTGATATGAGTATTTGGTGGCTTTTTAAAGAACATTTTGCTGTTTTTATCAGCCGGCTGATCTGCGTCTTTCTGTGTTCCTCCAGCCAACACTCACTGCCATGCCGATCACGTTACCGGCACCGGGGCCCTGAAAAAGCTGCTGCCTGGATGTAAAAGTGTCATTGCCAAGGACAGCGGGGCCCTCGCTGACCTCCACATCCAGGAGGGAGATGTCCTCAAGTTTGGGAAATTTGTGAGTATCAAACTTTATAAAAGGGATTCAGTCAAAGCTTGCAAAGCCAATTGCTGTTAAAGGGCAGGCGGGGAGAGCTATGGATTGGCATTTAATCCAGTTCTGTTTCAATACAAATCATTGAATGTATAATAAATACAAGCAGTATAAAAAATGTAAAGCTGCCTTTATATTGGGTTCCTCTAATATCCTTCAGAGCAGGACTGAGCCTGGAAGAAGGAGGGGCAGCACCGTGAGCCAATCCAGGCAATGTGTGTGCCCCCATTCAATGATGTCACAAAGGGATGGGGGGGGGGGGTCACCCAGTGACCTCACTAGGAGACCCCGCCTCTTAGTGGGAGACAACTGATGGGTATGGACTTTAAAAAAAAACAAAAAACTTTACATTTATTTATTTTTTATTTTTTTTGTGCAGGCTAGTGGGTGGTGTTCATCATGGTAGATGTTGGATTTACTTGAAGGCTCTTTTAAAAAAAAAAGAAAAAAAAAATTTTAATAAAAGAGCCCTCAAGTAAATCCAACATCTATCATGATGGACACCGCCCACTAGCCCGCACCAAAAAAAAAAAAATTTAAAATACTTTTTTTTTTTTTTTTTTTTTTTTAATAAAAGACTTGTCAAACACTGAAACCAAAAATGACATGTATAAATATTTTTTTAAAAACAAATTGTATTATCAAATTTTTAATACCATCAATTTAAATGAATATGAATTTATCGTCAGCTATTATTGGCACCTTTTTAGCGCAAGAAAAAATGTATCGCTTTAAATTCTATGCATGTCTGCACGCTGGTCCGTTGTGATGTTAAAAATCCTGCTTGCTGCATTTTTGGTCAGTAAAAAAAAAAAAAAAAAAAAAACACCTCCCCCGTTCAAATTAATTGAAAACGCAGCAATAACGCACCTATGAAAAACACACCATAGGCACAGTAAAATCAGGGGGAAAAAAATCGCAGGGAATTTGTGGTAAAATTGCAGCATCATCGTTGTAAATTTGCGGTAAAATCGCATGCGTTTTTTCGGTGTCATGATCGGCACCTTTTTTATTTATTTATTTTCTGAATACCGATAACACCATTTTCATCTGAAATTTCGGTGCATCTCTAGTTGTGGGCCAAAGGCCCCTGTCCTCATCATTATGAGCCCACCTCCCCACCCCCCCATGTTGAGGACATGTGACTTGGTATGGTTTGGGTTGGGGGGGGGGGTGGTACATGCTAGACCCCCTCTTTCCTGGGCTCTATACTCAGATAAGGGTCTGGTATGGATTTTGGGAGACCTCACAGCTTTTTTTTTTTTTTTTTTCTCTAATAATATATTTTATTTGTATTTATTTATTTTTGTTTGTTGTTATTATGCTGGCTCTTCTTTCATTTACATTCTGCTATCAGCAGGGAATCCCTTTGACAGCAGATGAGTTACTGGTAGTTAAGGGCTCCTTAACAACCAGCTATTCCCTGGTTAAGGATGCCGGTGGATGGCAGTGTCAAAACACCGAAAAGGTTTTCACTACTAAAATACTGAATCACTTCAAGAAATAGGACGTGAAGTATTTTGATTTTATTTTTAGTTTGTTTGTGTTTGTAAAAATATTTTTATTTATTTTTCTTTGCAAAAAAAAATGTAAAGTGCGTGTGTGTGTGTGTGTGTTTGTTTTTTTTTTTTTTTTTTTTTGTGTAAATATGAGATCTGAGGTCTTTTTGACCCCTGGTCTCACATTTTGAGAGGACCTGTCATGCTTTTTTTTTCTATTACAAGGGATGTTTACATTCCTTGTAATAGGAATAAAAGTGACCCAAAATGTTTGTTTTTTTTTTTTTCTTAAAGGATGGTGTCAAAATAAAATAAAATAAATAAGAAAAAAAAAATTTTTTTTAAATCCCCCGTCCCGCCGAGCTCGCACGCAGAAGCGAACGCATACGTAAGTCGCGCCCGCATATGAAAACTGTGTTCAAACCACACATGTGAGGTATCGCTGCGATCATCAGAATGAGAGCAATAATTCTAGCACTAGACCTCCTCTGTAACCCAAAACTGGTAACCTGTAGAAATGTTTACACTTCACCTATGGAGATTTTTAAGGGTCAAAGTTTGTCGCCATTCCACAAGTGGGCGCAATTTTGAAGGGTGACATGTTGGGTATCAATTTACTTGGCGTAACATTATCTTTCACAATAAAAAAAAAAATGGGCTAACTTTACTGTTTTACACTTTTTGCAAATTTAAAAAAAATATTTTTTTCCATAAAAATTGCGCTTGTAAGACCTCTGCGCAAACACAGTATTGCAACGAATGCCATTTTATTCCCTAGGGTGTCTGAAAAAAATATGTTTGGGGGTTCTAAGTAACTTTCTAGCAAAAAAAAAAAAAAAAAATGATTTTAACTTGTAAACACCAAGTCTGAAAAATAGGCCTGGTCCTTAAAGTGTTACTAAACCCACAACAGTACAATCAGTCTGTATATGCAGTAAAGCATTCTTGTTATACTCACTGTGGTACTTAAGGAGTTAATCCTGTCTTCTCTGATCCTCCCCTGGGGAAGGCCAGCTAACACAGGGAGAGTAGCTGACCTACACATGCTCAGTTGTGTCTTTTATGCTGGAGAGAATAATTACTTGTTCTCAGAGCTAGCCAGGTCACATGATAGTGACATCACACATGTGGGCGTGTATACAGGCTGTAGTGGAAATCTCCTCCTACCTGAACTCTCAGCACTGGAGAAACTCTGCAGTTTATCATGTAATCGTGGTATACAGATCATCCATAAAGGTATATAGTGGCAATATTTTAATGTAAAAAGATTTATAAGCTGTATACACAGTGTGGGGGGGGGGGATGAACTATTTTCATATTACTGGGTTTAGTAACACTTTAACCCCTTCAGATCTGCGCTATAGCCGAATGACGGCTAAAGCGCGAATCTGCTTTGCCGGAAGGCCTTCAATAGGCGTCCTCCCCTTTGCACGCTCGCCACGCCCCCTGAAGGGCGCACGCGGCACGCGCTGTGATCACCCGAGTCGATGAGACTTGGGTGATCGGAGTAAGGGGTCAATCCCGGCCCCTTACCACGTGATCAGCTGTCAGCCAATGACAGCTGATCACGTGATTATGTAAACAGAAGATCGGTAATCGTTTTTTTTTCATCTCACGCTGACAGCAGAAGAGACATCGGTCCCGAAGAGGATGAGGTGAAGCCGCCTCATATGTGCCTGCCAGTGCCACGAATCAATGCCCACCAGTACATAAGTGCCAGCAATCAGTGCCACCTATCGATGCCCACGATTGCCACCTATCAATGCCCACCAGTGGTGCCAATCAGTGCCTCATTAGTGCCACCTCATCAGTGCCCACCAGTGCTGCCTATTAGTGCCCATCAGTGTAGCCTCATCAGTGCCCATCAGTGTAGCCTCATCAGCGTACATCAATGAAAGAGAAAAGTTATTTGTTTGCAAAATTTATTAAAAAAATATAAAACTGTTTTGTATTTTTTTTTTTTTTTTTTTTTTTTTAATTTCGGTCTTTTTGTTAAAAAATAAAAAACCCAGAGGTGATCAAATACCACCAAAAGAGAACTCTATTTTTTAGGGAAAAAAAAGATAAAAATGTCATTTGGGTACAGTGTTGCATGACCGGCGCAGTTGTCATTCAAAGACAGCACTAAAAGCTGAAAATTGGCCTGGGCAGGAGGGGGTTTTAGGTGCCCAGTAAGCAAGAGGTTAAAGCAGTAAATAACATTTCATAGATTGAGCCCACTCAAGCTAAATGTTTGTTGGAAAAAAAATCCTTTTTTTTTTTTTTTTTTTTTCCCAGCCTTTCTATTAAGGAATAATCAATTATTGGCATGCATTTGATGTACATTATATAATGTGTGTATAGAATGTGTAGGCTAACTGTGCCAATGGTCCCCTGTCAGCAGTGAAAAACCACATTACCCCCCCCCCCCCCTTTGGACCGCACATTGCAGGAAAAACACATGGCAAAATTTAAAAAAAGTTATGGTGCATTCTTGCTTTGTACTGTGCAGAAGTCTTAGGCAGGTGTGAAAAAATGCTGTAAGGTAAGAATACTTTTAGAAATAGAAATGTTAATGGTTTATTTTTATCAATTAACAAAATGGAAAGTAAATGAACGGAAGAGAAATCCAAATCACTATGGCCGCCCTTTGCCTTCAAACTACCATCAATTCTTTCTAGGTACACTTCCACGCACTTTTTGAAGGAACTCGGCAAGTAGGTTGTTCCAAGCATCTTGGAGAACTAAGCACAGATCTTCTGTGGATGTAGGCTGCCTCAGATCCTTCTGTCTCTTCATGTAATCCCAGACCGACTCAGTGATGTTGAGATCAGGGCTCTGTGGGGGGCCAAACCATCACTTCCAGGCCTCTTCCAGGTTCTTCTTGACACTGAAGATAGTTCTTAATGACATTGACTGTATGTTTTTGGCATCATTGTCTGCTGCTGAATAAATTTGGGGAAAATCACACACCTCCCTGATGGTATGATGTGATTGATAAATGTCTGCCTGCATTTCTCAGCATTGAGGACACCATTGATCGTGACCAAATCTCCAAATCCCATTTGCAGAAATTCTGCCCCAGACTTGCATGGAACCTCCACCATGCTTCACAGTTGCCTGCAGACACTCATTTATTAAACTGCTCTCCAGGCCTTCACCAACAAAATGCCTCCTGCTACAACCAAATATTTCACATTTTGACTCACGAGTTCAGAGCACCTGCTGCCATTTTTCTGCACCCAGTTCCTGTGTTTTCCTACATAGTTGAGTCGCTTAGCCTTGATTCCACTTTAGAGGGAGGGATTTTTGCCCGCAATTCTTCCATGAAGACCACTTCTGGCCAGACTTCTCCACACAGTAGATGGCTGTACCTGGGTCTCATTGGTTCTCACCAGTTCTGGGCTGATGGCACTGCTGGACATCTTCCAATGATGAAGGGAAGTAAGCATGATGTGTCTTTCATCTGCTGCATTCCTTGGCCAACTACTGAGCCTACAGTTCTCAACGTACTCATTTCTCTGTGCTTCTTCAAAAGGACTTGAAACCCCAGTCTGCTTAGAAATCTTTGCCCGGGAGAAACCTTGCTGATGCAGTAAAACAACCTTATGTCTTGTTGCTGTGCTCAGGCTTGCCATGATGTATAATCTGTGACCCGAAACTGTCTTCTACAACCTCACTGTCAGGGCTGGGCTCAGCCCTTCCTTCTCTGAGCTGGCCGCTAAGCTGTCGGCTAATTGCCAGCTCCTATCTTTCCACAGTGACTCACCTGTTGATATCCTGCTCCTCAGTCCTGGCTACTTAAAGCCGCCCAGCTCACTTCATCTCTGCCTTCACCTTTGGTCACTTCTCAGAGACTTTCTCCTGCATTCCTGTTGAAGACTTGCTAGGCTGACGTCCCTTCTGGCTCCTGATCCTGCTTGCTGTACTACTACGTTGATCTCTGGCTCTCTGACATTGGCATTGGCTGACTACCCGATCTGGTTACTGAACTCTGGCTATGTATTGACTACGCTTACTCTGTTTACCTTTTTAATTATTATTAAACAAGTGTGATTAACTGTACTTCTGTCTCGGTCTGATTCATGGTTTCTGACACTCACCTTAGTAGCAGAGTTTGGTTGTTCCTCACCCAGTTTTAAGCCTCCTACACAGCTGTTTCTGTTTCAGTTAACCACTTAAGGACTGGAAGGATTTACCCCCTTAATGACCAGGCCATTTTTTGCAATACAACATTTTATGAGTCATTTTAACTGACAATTGCGCGGTTGTACACAAACAAAATTGATGCCCTTTTTTTTTCCCTCCACAAATAGAGCTTTCTTTTGGTAGTATTTGATCACCTCTGCGGTTTATTTTTGTGTGTGTAAAATATATATATATATATATATATATATATATATATATATATATATATATATATATATATATATATATATATATATATATATATTACAGTGGGGACGGAAAGTATTAAGACCCCTTAAATTTCCCTCCTTAACCCCCATTAACTCTTTGTTATTTTGCAGCCATTTTCTAAAATCATTTAAGTTCATTTTTTTTCCTCATTAATGTACACACAGCACCCCATATTGACAGAAAAACACAGAATTGTTGACATTTTTGCAGATTTATTAAAAAAGAAAAACTGAAATATCACACGGTCCTAAGTATTCAGACCCTTTGCTCAGTATTTAGTAGAAGCCCCTTTTGATCTAATACAGCCATGAATCTTTTTGGGAAGGATGCAACAAGTTTTTCACACCTGGATTTGGGGATCCTTGCCATTCCTCCTTGCAGATCCTCTCCAGTTCTGTCAGGTTGGATGGTAAACGTTGGTGGACAGACATTTTTAGGTCTCTCCAGAGATGCTCAATTGGGTTTAAGTCAGGGCTTTGGCTGGGCCATTCAAGAACAATCACGGAGTTGTTGTGAAGCCACTCCTTCATTATTTTAGCTGTGTGCTTAGGTTCATTGTCTTGTTGGAAGGTAAACCTTCAGCCCAGTCTGAGGTCCTGAGCACTCTGGAGAAGGTTTTCGTCCAGGATATCCCTGTACTTGGCCGCATTCATCTTTCCCTCGATTGCAACCAGTCGTCCTGTCCCTGCAGCTGAAAAACACCCCCACAGCATAATGCTGCCACCACCATGCTTCACTGTTGGGACTGTATTGGACAGGTGATGAGCAGTGCCTGGTTTTCTCCACACATACCGCTTAGAATTAAGGCAAAAAAGTTCTATCTTGGTCTATTCAGACCAAAGAATCTTATTTCTCACCATCTTGGAGTCCTTCAGGTGTTTTTTTAGCAAACTCCATGCGGGCTTTCATGTGTCTTGCACTGAGGAGAGGCTTCTGTCGGGCCACTCTGCCATAAAGCCCCGACTGGTGGAGGGCTGCAGTGATGGTTGACTTTCTACAACTTTCTCCCATCTCCCGACTGCATCTCTGGAGTTCAGCCACAGTGATCTTTGGGTTCTTCTTTACCTCTCTCACCAAGGCTCTTCTCCCCCGATAGCTCAGTTTGGCCGGACGGCCAGCTCTAGGAAGGGTTCTGGTCATCCCAAACGTCTTCCATTTAAGGATTATGGAGGCCACTGTGCTCTTAGGAACCTAAAGTGCAGCAGAAATGTTTTTGTAACCTTGGCCAGATCTGTGCCTTGCCACTATTCTGTCTCTGAGCTCTTCAGGCAGTTCCTTTGACCTCATTATTCTCATTTGCTCTGACATGCACTGTGAGCTGTAAGGTCTTATATAGACAGGTGTGTGGCTTTCCTAATCAAGTCCAATCAGTATAATCAAACACAGCTGGACTCAAATGAAGGTGTAGAACCATCTCAAGGATGATCAGAAGAAATGGACAGCACCTGAGTTAAATATATGAGTGTCACAGCAAAGGGTCTGAATACTTAGGACCATGTGATATTTCAGTTTTTCTTTTTTAATAAATCTGCAAAAATGTCAACAATTCTGTGTTTCTCTGTCAATATGGGGTGCTGTGTGTACATTAATGAGGAAAAAAATGAACTTAAATGATTTTAGCAAATGGCTGCAATATAACAAAGAGTAAAAATTTACCCTCTCTATGTTAATAAACTCATTAAGTCACCATGTCTGTATTACCATGTTCAATTGCCATTTGCCTAACACAAAGTCCCAACTTCCTTCTCATGTTGCTACATATGGAATTGATGATCATTAGCACTTGCTTGGTATAATTGGTTAATCGTACACCTGACACTCTAATCCTACAAAATCCATAAGACCCCTTTCACATTGGGGCATTTTTTTCAGGCTCTTTCGGGCTAAAAATAGCACCTGAAAAACCCCTACCCTGCTTTCACACTGTGGCGATGCGCTGGCAGGATGTTAAAAAATGTCCTGCAAGCAGCATCTTTTGGGGAGGTGGAGGAGCGGTGTATATGCTGCTCCTCCCCATTTAAATGAATGGACCCCGAGGCGCTTTGGTAGTGGTGTCCATTCATTACATGGGAGCATTTAACCCTTTATTCGGCTGCTAGCGGGGGTTAAAAGTGCGCCGCTAGCAGCCGAATAATGCCACTAAAATGACGGTAAAGTGCATTTTACCGTCAACGTCCGCCCGCCCCAGTGTGCAGGGGGTCTCTATTTGTGCAAGTGTAAGAACTGATGCTGGTTTAAAAAATAAAAAAAAATAAATGCAGCCACCACATCTAAAGCTCACCACACATGTTGCTGCAGTTTCACTTTCACATACAGGCTTCCACCCCACTCCTACTCTGTATCTGGACAGTGCAAGAACCAGCACACTGAGCTCACCTGTCACTCCGCTCTCTCCTCCTATCAGCTTGCTCCTTGCACTGCAGCAATATTGATTGGTCCTTGTGCTTCTTCTCCCTCCCTCTCTCTGGGCTCTGCTGTACACTTGGCTGATACTACGTTTCAGATGCTAAAGGTGCCTGCAAAAAAAAAAAAAAAAAAAAATACATTTTAATGGTGTAATGATTACATAGTTTAGTTATGTTTATATCTGCCTGGAGTTTTTAGCTTTAAGGATTCTTTTCCTCTTTCAGTTCCTGGAGGCGCGGTCCACCCCAGGCCACACGGACGGTTGCCTAACCTATGTGTTGAATGATAAAAGCATGGCCTTTACCGGGGATGCTCTGCTCATCCGAGGCTGTGGCCGTACCGACTTCCAGCAAGGTAGGTCCGGAGCGGACACAATGCTGTGACGGGTGACGACACGGGGGGTGGATATTGGGGGTGGCAGTTCCTATGATAAAGGATTTGGCGTGTTTTGGAATGTCCTCATTTAGATCTGCGCCGTGGTTTGCTGCCATGGCAGGCTACCTAACATTCTGGTTCAAGTCATGTTTAGCAGCTCATCACCGGGACGGCAAACTTTTTGTCAGGTCAAACCCCCTTTAGACTCATTCACACCTCCTGCAGCATTTTGAAATTTGCTGGAAATTGCTTTATCAAAGAAGCAAGCGGGATTACTTAACCACGTGCCTACTGGGCACCTGTACCCCCTTCCTGACCAGGGCAATTTTCAGCTTACAGCACTCTCGTACTTTGATAATTACTCAGTCGTGCAACACTGTAGCCATATGAATTTGTTGCCCTTTTTTTCACATAAATAGAGCTTTCTTTTGGTGGTATTTAATCACCTCTGGGTTTTTTCATTTATAGTGCAAACAATAAAAAAGACTGCATTTTTTTTTTTTGTTTTTGTTCTTTTTACAAATTTTTTGTTTTTCTTAGTATCTGTTATAAAATTTTGCAAAGTGTCCATTTTTCTTCATAAATTTTGGCCAAAATTTAAACTGCTACATATATTTGGTAAACGTAACCAAAATCTGTGGATATTATTTGGTCTTTGGGAAAGTTATAGAGTCTACAAGCTATGGTGCCAATCACTGACAATTGATCACACCTGATGTACTGATGGTCCACCTCCTTTCTTGAGGCCCTGAAATGTCAGGACAGTAAAAATACCCCCCAACTGACCCCCTTCTTTGGAAATTAGACTTTCCAAGGTATTTAGTAGGAGGCATGGTGGTGTGTGTGTGTGTGTGTGTGTGGTGGTGTTTTTTTTTTTTGTTTTTTTTTTTTTTGAAGTTGTAATTTTTTCCCACAATTCTTTGCAAAATGAAGATTTGATGGGTTTTTTTTATTTTTATTAATTTTTTTTCACAAACTTGTCATATTAACAGGTTATTTCTCACACACAGCATATGCATACTTGCGACTACACCCCAAAATACATACAGAGGCCCAACATGCAAAGAGCACTGTCAGTAGTTCTAGGGACATAAATTACACATATAATTTCTTGACTACCTATTACACTTTTGAAGGTCCTGGAGCACCAGGACGATGGAAGCGCCTGCAAAATGACCCCATTTTGGAAAGCAAACGCCCCAACTTATAATCCAAGAGACATAATGAGTCTTTTGAACATGTCACTTTTTTTTTCCACAAGTTTTTGGAAAATGTGGAAAGAAGATAAAAATTATTTTTTTTTTTTTTTTTTTTTTTTTTACACAAAGTTGTTAATTTATAAGATATTTCTAACACCTAGCATGTACGTAGCAAAAATTACACCCCAAAATAAATTCTGCTACTCCTCCCGAGTATGGTGATACCACATATGTGAGACTTTTCCACAGCCTGGCCACATAAAGAGGCCCAACATGCAGGGAGCACCATCAGGATGAGCACTGATGTGGCATGGATGAGGCATGAATGGGCACAGATCAGCGCTGTGGGCATTTCATATCCAGCCCACTCAAGCTGCTGCACTGTCTCCCTCCTCTCCTCACACACTGTACCGATCAGTGTGAGGAGCGTTGAAGAGCTGAACCAGATATGCACCGGTTTGTTGACAAGTGATCACACCGTCATTGGACAGAGCAATCGCGTGATAAAGGGCCGCCGTCATCGGCCCTTTACCCTGATCCATGATCGGACGCTTCCAGGTATGTGCCCCAGGGGGCGAACGAGTCTGGGAGGACGTCATTGTACGCCCTCTCAGAACTAGCCTAACTGTACTGCAGCCGTCATTTGGCAAGAGGTTAAAGTGTCCTCAATACTGGACACTTTTACCCCCTTCCTGCCCAGGCCACTTTTCAGCGTTGTTGCACTTTGAATGACAATTGCTCAGTCATGCAACACTGTACCCAAATGAAATTATCAGTTTTTTCACACACATAGAGCTTTCTTCTGGTGGTACTAAAATGTGTATGGTGGGGGTTTTATTTATTTATTTTTTTTTTTTAATTATAAAATAATTTTTCTTCATAAATTTAGGGCAGGATTTATAGTGCTACATTTGGTAAAAATAACCCAAATCATTGTTTGTTTATTTAGTCTGTGTGAAAGTTATAGGGTCTATAATCTATGGGACATACATTTGAGAATGTATCAATCCCAATGTAGAGACCGCCCATCTAATTTCTTCGTACAAATGTCCCCCAAATGACCTTTTTTTTTTTTTTTGGAAAGTAGAGAGTGCAAGGTATTTACAGTAAGAGGCATGGTGAGGGTTTTTTTTTTTTTTTTTTTTTTAATTTAAGAAATTGACTGGTTGACGTTACCTTACGTCGCTTAGCCTTTTGGCCACTGGCCGCTGTGAGGGCCCGGTGGGCGCGATGACCGCTGGGCACCTGCGATCGCTCCGTGACAGAGCGAGAACCGAGATCTGTGTAAGCACACAGATCCTGGTTCTCTCAGGGGAGTGGAGAGAGATCATGTGTTCATACAATTTATGAACACCGCTTCCCTTTTTTTTTTTTTTTTTCTCTCAAAAAGTAAAACATATTTGATTTTTCTTTCAAAATTGTCACTCTTCTTTTGTTTATAGCGCAAAAAATAAAAATCGCAGAGGTGATCGAATACCACCAAAAGAAAGCTCTATTTTGGGGGAAAAAAGGACGTCAATTTTGTTTGGGTACAGAGTCGCAGGACCGTGCATTTGTTAGTTAAAGCAACGCAGTGCCGTATCACAAAAAAAATGGCCTGGTCATTGAGCAGCCAAATCCTCTGGGGTTGAAGTGTGTGTGTGTGTGTGTGTGTGTGTGTGTGTGTGTGTGTGTGTGTGTGTGTGTATATATATATATATATATATATATATATATATATATATATATATATATATATATATATATATATATATATATATATATTATTAGTTTGGGGGTTCTAAGTCATTTTCTAGCAAAAAAATAAAATTATTTTAACTTGTAAAATTAGGCCCGGCCCTTAAGTGGTTAAACACCTGACGGGTTCTAATCCCCTTTACGCTTTATCCAGACTGTCCTTGGCATCTTTATGTCCAATGCAGGGATATGGTCCATCGGTCTTGATGATGTCAGGACCTTAGACCACGGGTGCATGGGGGAGAAGTTGCTGCAGGGACTGGTCTAGAAGTGCAGAGGAGCCTGCAGGAACGGAGGGTCCAGAAAGGTCATCTTCTTTACCAAATCACCTAGACAGAAACAAGCAGGTAACCCTTGAAATGCAGCTGCAGCCCCACTGGAAGGGATAATTTTTAGGTTTCCCCGAGTTCAGCTTTGAGTCTGTTATGGTCTCTGTATTTATTTTCCCTCATGTCATTGTGTTTTGCAGGTTCTCCCAACACTCTGTACCACTCTGTACACACCAAAATCTTCAGCCTGCCCGACAGCTGCTTCCTGTACCCAGGTCATGACTACACTGGTGAGTCTGAATTTTTTTTTTTTTTTTTGCCACCTATTAATTCCAAGAAGTGTTTTTGCTTTCCCAGCTGCGGGCGCTGTCTTTTTCACTAAACAAAAGGTAAGAATGCTGCCAGAAAGCAGCCGCCCTGCACTGGTGACCCTTTCAAAAGTCTTAAAGGAAATCTCTAAGGGGGCTTAGTTACTAAATATTAGTTGGCCAAATGTAAGAAACATTCATGCAAGCTGAACACATTTTTGCCATATTTTTGTAATAGATTATTTCCTGTATCTTAAGCTCCATCCAGTGGCCAAATGCAGAATATTTATTAATTTTTTTTTTTTTTTTTCATGGAGGTGTTTCGGAAAACTAGCTTCTGCATCATCGGCTCCATCTAGTGGCCAAAATTCAATATAGTTTTATGAAATACCTCAAGGATAAAATACAGTAGGGAAAATTAATTATTTGATCCCCTGTAGATTTTGTATATTTGCCCACTTACAAAGAAATGAAGGGTCTATAATTTTTATCATAGGTGCAATTTTAAATGATTGACACAGAATATCAACCAAAAATCCAGAAAAAAACACGATACAAATGTTATAAATTGAGTTGCAGTTCAGTGAGTAAAATTAATTGATCCCCTACCAACCAACAATAATTCTGTCTCCCACAGACTGGCTACAGTATGGTCTCATGTGGTACACAGATTAGTCCTTTAACTTTAAGAAGGTGCCCATAATGACAACTCGTTATGTGTATAAAAGACACCTGTCCACAGAATCTTTCTTCCTTTCAAACTTCACCAACATGGGCAAGACCAACGGACATCAGGGACAAGATTGTAGACCTGCACAAGGCTGAAATGGGCTACAAGACCATCAGCAAGAAGCTTGGTGAGAAGGAGACAAATGTTGGAGCGATTATTCGCAAATGGGGAAAAAATACAAAATAACCATCAATCGCCCTCAGTCTGGAGCTCCATGCAAGATTTCGTCTCATAGGGTAAGAATGATCATGAGAAAAGTTAGAGATCAGCTTAGAACTACATTGGAGGAGCTTGTGAATGATCTCAAGGCAGTTGGGACCAAAGTCACCAAACAAACCATTGGTAACACAATACACCACCATGGATTGAAATCCTGCAGCACCCGCAAGGTCCCCCTCCTCAAGAAGGCCCATGTACAGACCCATGTGAAGTTTGCCAATGAACATCTAAATGATTCAGAGAAGGATTGGGAGAAAGTGCTGTGGTCAGATGAAACCAAAATTGAGCTCTTTGGAGCTCTTTGGCATTAACTCAACTCGCTGTGTTTGGAGGAAGAAAAATGCTGACTATGACCCCAAGAGCACCATCCCTACAGTCAAGCACGGAGGTGGAAACATCATGATTTGGGGCTGTTTCTTTGCAAAAGGTACAAGCCGACTTAGCCACATTGAGAGGCCAATAGACGGGGCCATGTCTTGTAAAATCTTGGATGGAACTTCTTCCCTCAGCCAGAACACTGACGATGGGTCGTGGATGGGTCTTCCAGCATGACAATGGCCCAAAACATACCACCAAGGCAACAAAGGAGTGGCTCAAGAAGAAGCACATTTAGGCCATGGAGAGGACTAGTCAGTCTCAAGACCTTAATCCTATAGAAATTTTATGGATGGAGCTGAAACTTCGAGTTGCCAAGTGACAGCCAAGAAACCTTAATGATTTAGAGAAGATCTGTAAAGAAGAGTGGACCAAAATCCCTCCTGAGATGTGTGCAAACCTGGTCACCAACTACAAGAAACGTCTCACCTCTGTGATTGCCAACAAGGGTTTCTCCACCAAGTACTAAGTCATGCTTTGCTTGGGGGTCAAATACTTATTTTACTCACTGAACTGCAACTCAATTAATAACATTTGTATCGTGTGTGTGTTTGTTTTTTTCTGGATTTTTGGCTGATATTCTGTCTCTATAATTTAGGTTACACCGATTATAAAATTCTAGACCCTTATTTTCTTTGTAAGTGGGCAAACTTAAAAAATCTGCAGGGGATCAAATAATTTCCCCACTGTATACTACATGTGGCCATTAGATGGAGCTGATGATACAGAAGCTAACCTATTATTAGGAAAAATAGTTCAAAGTTTTGTTCAGCTTGCAGGAAAGTTTCTGTCCGTGCAACAAATGTTTTATCAATACACACCTTAGAGTAGCTGTTGCCATCCCATTCAGAGGTGAAGGCTGCTGCTCTCTACAAGGGTCAACTTTGCTTGGCATGGTAAGGACAAGTGTTCTCAGATTGATCTGAGGTCTGCCCCCTAGTGGTGGGATCATCAGGGAAGAGATTACTGCAGATAGTAGACCTGTTGACTTTCAGGGGACGGGAGTTTACATCACAATAGATCCATTTAAAGAAGACAGAAGCACTCCAGCAGTTGGTAGCTCTTGATTATATTTCTTCCTGTTACAGGTCAGACGGTGACCACCGTTGCAGAGGAGAAGCGATTGAACCCCCGACTAACCAAGGACGAGGCTGAATTTGTTAAGATCATGAATAACCTGAACCTGCCCAGACCAGCTCAGATAGGTGAGAGCATTCGATTTTTCACCTGTACTATAATTGACATAGATTACTTATTATAGGTTTTCATATAGCACCATGCAATGCTTTATTCACATCACCCCCTGTCCTCAAGGAGCTTGCAGTCTAAGGTCTCCCTCATGTGCAAATATACTGTGCACACTATTATTTATATATTAATTTATAAAAAGTCTACACACCCCTGTTAAAATGTCAGGTTTCTGTGATGTATAAAAACGAGACAAAGATAAATCATTTTAGAACTTGTTCCACCTTTACCCTGGGTTCACATTGATGCGATGCAAGAACCAGCGTGATTACAGCTCCCGTTCCCCGCATCACTCCTCTCCTGTAGGCAGTTCACACTACCTTGTGCGAACCGCTGCGGGTGTCATTAACAAAGTTAATGTCACCCCCAGTTTAGTTCACAGATCGCAGTGCGAACTGTGAACTCACACAGGAATCGGATCACATAGGTGAGTACACCCCTCACATTTTTGTAATTATTTTCTTCTATCTTTTCATGTGACAACACTGAAGAAATGACACTTTGCTACAATGTAAAGTAGTGAGTGTACAGCTTGTATAACAGTGTAAATTTGCTGTCCCCTCAAAATAACTCAACACACAGCCATTAATGTCTAAACCACTGGCAACAAAAGTGAGTACACCCCTAAGTGAAAATAACCAAATTGGGCCCAATTAGCCATTTTCCCTCCCCGGTGTCATGTGACTCGTTAGTGTTACAAGGTCTCAGGTGTGAATGGGGAGCAGGTGTGTTAAATTTGGTGTTATCACTCTCACTCTCTCATACTGGTCACTGGAAGTTTAACATGGCACCTCATGACAAAGAACTCTCTGAGGATCTGAAAAAAAGAATTGTTGCTCTACATAAAGATGGCCTAGGCTATAAAAAGATCGCCGAGACCCTGAAACTGAGCTGCAGCACGGTGGCCAAGACCATACAGCGGTTTAACAGGACAGGTTCCACCCAAAACAGGCCTCGCCATGGTCAACCAAAGAAGTTGAGTGCACGTGCTCAGTGTCATATCCAGAGGTTGTCTTTGGGAAATAGACGTATGAGTGCTGCCAGCATTGCTGCAGAGGTTGAAGGGGTGGGGGGGTCAGCCTGTCAGTGCTCAGACCATACGCCGCACACTGCATCAAATTGGTCTGCATGACTGTCATCCAGGAGAAGGCCTCTTCCTTATATATTATATTGTGTGTGCACACAAATTCTTCTAGCTCTTTGACCAAGAGAATGTGGTGTATGCACATATGCATGCATATTTGTGCAAAAATACTGACCGGCAACACAGTTTGGGTTTTTTTTTTCTTTTTTTTGTTTTTTATTATCTATATGCAGCACATATTTATATACAGTGGGGACAGAAAGTATTCAGACCCCCTTAAATTTTTCACTTTGTTATATTGCAGCCATTTGCTAAAATCATTTAAATTCATTTTTTTTCCTCATTAATGTACACACAGCACCCCATATTGACAGAAAAACACAGAATTGTTGACATTTTTGCAGATTTATTAAAAAAGAAAAACTGAAATATCACATGGTCCTAAGTATTCAGACCCTTTGCTCAGTATTTAGTAGAAGCGCCCTTTTGATCTAATACAGCCATGAGTCTTTTTGGGAAAGATGCAACAAGTTTTTCACACCTGGATTTGGGGGTCCTCTGCCATTCCTCCTTGCAGATCCTCTCCAGTTCTGTCAGGTTGGATGGTAAATGTTGGTGGACAGACATTTTTAGGTCTGTCACAGCAAAGGGTCTGAATACTTAGGACCATGTGATATTTCAGTTTTTCTTTTTTAATAAATCTGCAAAAATGTCAACAATTCTGTGTTTTTCTGTCAATATGGGGTGCTGTGTGTACATTAATGAGGGAAAAAAAATGAACTTAAATGATTTTACCAAATGGCTGCAATATAACAAAGAGTGAAAAATGTAAGGGGGTCTGAATACTTTCCGTCCCCACTGTACTTGTGTGTACAGGCATATTGAAAACAATGGGCTGCATTTACATCAGTTTAAAAAAAAAAAAAAAAAAAACCTGTATGCCCAAACACTGTTTTTAGGCAGCGGTGTGCAGGAATATGTTTATAAACTTGTGAAGTCTTAAAAAAAACGAAATAGTTTTTATTTTTAAACGCAGCCAAGAAAATGGAGTATATGAGGCTAAGATCTTAGAGAAACTCCGGTGTGTGAAGACTGGGACTCAGTAATGGCTTAATTAGATAGTCCTAAATGAAGCAACTTTGGTGAGCATGACAAGTAGTAATAGACGTAATCGCCACCTGTCTTTGACTATTGTGCTAAGGTTGTGCTGTATTGTAGTGACACTTGTTCACCACAAGGTGGCATGATGAGACTACTTGCTAAGTGATAGAGCAAACTCATAAATTACAGTTGTGTATGTGACTGATTCTTCCGGAATTCCTCTTAACTTTACTCTTTTTTGTATGTATACTTTATCATATGTTCCTTTTTTTTTTTTTTCTTTTTTTTTTTTTTTTTTTCCAGATGTTGCCGTCCCAGCCAATCTGAAATGCGGCATCCAGGATTAATGATGTCATCACAGACCTGAGGATTAGCGGGCCGATGCAATTCAATTCATTGTGGTGTCTTTTTTATTGAATGTTCTTCTATGAGTTGGTGGATTTGAATAAAGATAAACTGAGCGTTGTCACTCTGCTTTTACTGCGAGGAAAAATTGAGAATACTGTTTTATCGAAATGCCTCATTCTTAATGGATCATTTTCATAGCTGAACCTTTTTGTATATATTTGTAAATGATTATTTTTCCCAGTAAAAAGGATATATAACCACTTTTATGTCATTTGTTTTCTTTTATCATTCTTGTTGTAATTGGGTCATTAGAGTAGATATTGTGCACTGCCGAAAAATTCTTTCATTTTCATTTTATTGAATTTTTTCGTTTTTCGGGTCATTCGTTCTGATCGAAATTTGTAAATTATCCAAATAATTGAAAATTCCAAATAATTGCTAACTAGTAATAACTAACTATTTAAATGTGGCTGTAGGTGAACGTAACAAATACAAATTATCCAAAATAACGAATGTCGCATCTAAACAAATGGAACGGAAATAATTAAAAAATAAATAAAAAAAAATAATATTTTTTTATTAATAATAATATTATTATTTATTATTGTTATTATTATTATTATTTTGTTACGTTCCATTCCAAATTTGGAAGGAAATTCCAATACCTATAATTTAATAGTTAGTAATAGTTCATTATTAGGTTTTTTTTCAGATTTTTTAATTTTCATTCCTATTTTCGAATTTACGAATATTCATTAAACGTGTTTTCGTTCATTCGGATATTTCCGAATTAACAAATTTGTCGAAATTCCTCAAACTAATTCGTAACGAAAGGAATTGCACATGTCTATATTAATGTACAAGTATAGGTAAAAAAAAATGGGGGGGGGGGAGAGATATAAATATAGTGACATAACATGACATAACATCACGCAGTTACTGCACATCCATGATGCGAATCTCCCGTTCCACCACATCCAAAAGGTGCTCTATTGGATGAGATGTGGTGACTGTGGAGGCCATTGGAGTACAGGGACCTCATTGTCCAGTGGTGAGATGATTTGAGCTTTGTGACATGGTGCATTATCCTGCTGGAAGGACCCATCAGAAGATGGGTACACTGTAGTCATAAAGGGATGGACATGGTCAGCAACAATACTCAGGTAGGCCGTGGTGATTAAAAGATGCTCAGTTGGTACTAATCAGCCCAAAGTGTGCCAAGAAAATATCCCCCACACCATTACACCACCACCAGCATGAACCGGTGATACAAGGAAGGGTGGATCCATTCTTTCATGGTGTTTACACCAAATTCTGACCCGACCATCTGAATGTCACAGAGTGACTCATCAGACCAGACAACATTTCTCCAATTTTCTGTTGTCCAATTATGGTGAGTCTGTGCAAATTGTAGCCTCAGTTTCCTGTTCTTAGCTGACAGGAGGGGCACCCGGTGTGGTCTTCTGCTACTGTAGCCCATCTGCTTCACAGTTCGATGTGTTGTGCATTCAAAGATGGTATTCTGCATACCTTGGTTGTAACAAGTGGTTATTTGAGTTACTGTTGACTTTCTATCATCTGCAACCAGTCTGTCCATTCTCCTCTGACCTCAGCAAGGCATTTTCCTCCACACAACTGCCGCTCACTGTATATTTTCTCTTTTTTAGATCATTCACACACAAGAGATGGTTGTGTGTGAAAATCCCAGTAGATCAGCAGTTTTTGAAATACTCAGACCAGCCCGTCTGGCACCAACAACCATGCCACGTTCAAAGTCACTTAAATCCCCTTTCTTCCCTATTCTCATTCTTGGTTTGAACTTCAGCGAGTCGTCTTCACCACGTCTAGATGCCTAAATGCATTGAGTTGCTGCCATGTGATTGGCTGATTAGCAATTTGTGTTACCAAGCATTTGAACAGGCGTACTTAATAAAGTGGTCAGTGTGTGTGTGTGTGTGCATATATAATATAATATAATGTGCCTTACATTGAGTTGTATGTTACATACTCCCGACTGCCTTACATTGAGTTGTATGTTACATACTCCTGACTGCCTTACATTGAGTTGTATGTTACATACTCCTGACTGCCTTACATTAAGTTTATTTACTAAGGCTGGAGAGTGCAAAATCAGGCTCACTTCTGCATAGAAACCAATCGGCTTCCAGGTTTTATTGCCAAAGCTTAATTGAACAAACCAAAGTTAGAAGCTGATTGGTTTCTGTGCAGAAGTGAGCCTGATTTTGCACTCTCCAGCTTTAGTAAATAAACCCCAGTTCTATGCTATATACTCCTGACCGCCTTACGTTGAGTTGTACGTTACATACGCCTGACTGCCATACGCTGAACACTGGGCTGCATGTTACATATTTATGCCCACTGAACCCAGTAGGTTGGACTATACCCTAAATACTCACGATCCCTGAACACTGTATGTTGGAATGTACATTACATACTAGTGACCCCTGCACTCTGTATGCTGAACTGCACATTACATACTCCTGACCACTACATTTTGTATGCTGGGCTGTAGATTATATACTACAGAACCCTGGACAATGTTTGTTCTCCAGAGCCTCTCCCACCCTCTGGAACTCCCTGCCCCAGTATATCTGATCAGCCCCTAACCTGTCCACCTTTAGGAGATCCCTGAAAACTCACTTATTCAGGAAAGCCTATTATCCCACACCGACCTAACAACTGTCCCCGAGCCACCCCATCAAATCATGCCCCGCATCTATTACCTTTTGTACCACCCCCTCCCTTTAGAATGTAAGCTCTACGAGCCGGGCCCTTCTGTCCCTTCTGTATTGAACTGTACTGTAATTGTGCTGTCCCCCTCTACATTGTAAACTGCTACATAAACTGTTGCCGCTATTTAAAGCGTGTATAATAATGTACATTACATACTCCTGAACCCTGCACTCTACATGCTGGGCTGTACATTATTTACTCCCAAACTGTGCAATCCATACGCTGGGCTGTAGCTTATATACTGTAGAACCCTGCACACTGTATGTTGGGTTGTACATTACATACTCCTGACCCCAGCAATGTGTCTACTATATTGTATACATACTCCTAACCCCAGCAATGTGTCTACTATATTGTATACATACTCCTGACTAAAGAGTACTGTATATTGTTGCAACAATTGCTGGTTGCCTGTTTGTCTCTGATTGTTTTAATGGACTTCTTCTCAAGGTAGGCCCAGGCAAAGTGTTATTGTCTATATTCGAGGTGGAGAAAAGTGTCTGTAATGAAAAATGAATGTGTCTGTACGACTCTCACTTGTGGCACAGTAATTAAAGCATATTTTGTGGGTACTGTACATGATGTGTGGTATATATGTCCTTGGTATAGTCTTGGGTTCTATTTACCCATACACCTTTACCCCATCTATTGATGTTCAGGGTCCTACCATAGACACATAGGCTATTTTGGTCGGTTTTACACCATGCAAACTGCACTAACTGGAGCACAAGTGTGCTGCTTTGCTAGACCGTTCTGTTGGTTTATTATCTACTTTAGGCTTAGTAGTGGATTTGGGTGATTTATCCACACCCCCCCCCCCACCCCCCCCAGGACAGGGCATAAAGCTACATCTTAGAAGCATCAACTCCGTCTACAGCAGGGGTAGGCCACCTCGGCTCTCCAGCTGTTTTGAAACTACAAGTCACATGAGACATTGCAAGACCCTGAAAATCACAGGCATGACTCCTAGAGGCAGAGGTATGATGGGATGTGTAGTTTCACCACAGCTGGAGGGCTGAGGTTGCCCACCCCTGTGCTCTACTGGGACAGCTGGCTGAACGGCCATGTCAACCAGACATGTTACGAAATAAGAGGAGATAACGTGTTATTTATTATTGGCCTTGGAGTTATTGTTTTGACCCAAGTCCAGGAACAGGAGGAGGAGGATTTCTTGCACCAAAAATTGGTTGCTTTATTAATCGTGACCAATTATGTCATAAGCCTTTGCTGCGGGAGCTCCAGGAGAATAATCTAGATGATTTTCGGAATTATCTCCGGATGACGGACCCCTGCCTTCACCAACTCTTGGCATTGTTGACCCCCTATATTAAGAAGCAGGACACATGCATGAGGCTTTCATTTTATTTTTTGGTTGAATAATGATTTGATTTGATATATTTTCTATATTTTTGGATGCATAGAATGCACTTTTTGGTTAAGTTCTATTGGCAGATAGCATGTCTAATTTTATTTTTTATTTTTTTTAATGCACAATAAAAAAATTGTGTAGAATAATACTTAGCTATGTGTTTTACTTCAAATGACAGTTTGGGAGTAGGCAGTTACATTTTATAAAATACAATGTAAAATGAACAAGGGACACCAACATAGTTGTATCTTTGATCTTAAAAACTCCGGGATAATGGTGTTGTGGTAACTTGCCCAAATAAAAAAAAAAGCATAATAATATTATTCTTGATATCACTAGAAAAAAAAGCCTTTGAAGATTTGTTTGCAATAACTCCTGTGCTGCAAAAACTGTGCCTAGAAAAAGGGCAAAGGATCACCAATATTACCAGTGGTCCTCCTGCAGCTGATTTTTTACCCATTACTGATTTATCATGCTTTGTTCTGCACAGTGTGGTCAATTTACTAAAACTGGATAGTGTAAAATCTGGTGCAGCTGTGCATACCCTAATTGAACAAGCTGAAGTTAGGCTTGGTTTACACATATGAAGTTTGCTTTTGATCCGTTTCAGCAGTGCGTTTTGCGTTTTTGCACACGTGTTTTCTAATGCATTTTGCTTTTTTTTCATGCTTTTGTTGTTTTTTGGGCAAATTGTTGTTGGGCAGAAATAAAAATGCAAATCGTGGCAAAATTGTGGCAAAAACGCACTACATGCTTTTCTGCAGCTTCTCCATTGAAGTCAATTGAACCAAAAACAAACCGTTTTGCGTTTAAAAATGTCCCCGAGCCTCGGTTCACACCCCGCATCACACAGAGTCCATGCAATCTGCTGCGGCTATCAATGTTCGATCAAAGACATCCGAAAACAGATTGCAAAATGCAGTGCGACTGCCAAAATCGCATCGTATGAGTGTGAACACCCATGCGATGGGATTCAGGTGCAGGGAAAAAAAAAGTGTCCTGCATCATTTTTATGCGGTTGTGATGCAGTATGAGCCATACATCGCACAGACATCGCATGTGATGTGCACAGGTATGCAGCGTGATC
Source organism: Aquarana catesbeiana (assembly GCF_042186555.1). Lineage (NCBI taxonomy): Eukaryota > Metazoa > Chordata > Amphibia > Anura > Ranidae > Aquarana > Aquarana catesbeiana. The sequence goes on along the minus strand of NC_133333.1, from coordinate 33,322,579 downwards.
CCTGTGTGAATCACATGCGGTGTTCCTGACGCACCAGTGTGAACTAGGCTGGCCCTTTTCGAAAATGCAGCAGCTGAAAAAAAGCACAGATGTGATCGTGTCCCATGGGAAACCATGTTAAATGGACTGTAGTGCGTTTCTGCAAAAAGCATTAAAAAAAAAAAAAAAAAAAAAAATGCATAGGTGTGAACCAGGCCTAAGAAGCTGATTGGCTACCATGCACAGCTGCACCAGATTTTGCACGCTGTAGTTTCAGTAATTCAACAACCGTGTCTCTGCATGGAGGTAGCCATCTCGGTAGAGAAGCAGGACTTTGTTTGTGTAACACCCTGGGGTTTAGTTAGAGAGCCCCTCACAAATGTATTTGCCAAGAGTAGTTATCATGGTTGATCGATAGAGATCTATTGATTTCTCCCCAAGTTTGGCCTTGTTGCACTTTTCTCTTCTACCACTAGGTGGCCAGGTGCTTTGTGGTACTGGATATGAGAAGGGCAACCCAAGGTCAGGTAATGGGCAGGGGTTTTCAGTTCAGCCTGCTGGGAGAACCTATATATTCAGGTGAGGTCAGGTGATCTGTGTTCTGTGCCATCTGGATGGCTGTCTGGGTGGACGTGTGTTGTACGCCCCGGGCTGCTAGGTCGGAGATTGGGCCTACCCCGGGGGGGCATCTGGCTGCCAGGCTGTTCAGGGCCTATCCAGAAGTAAGAGGGTAGCGCAGGGTTGGGGCTGCGGCTTGCAGTCCGACCAAAAGTTGCAGTTCTGTCGGCCGGAGAACCTGTCGGTGGTCGAAGGTAGAAGAGAAGCTGTTGCCACAAAGGGACCAACCACCATATTACCAGGGACCACAGTGAGTAACTGAAGAAAGTACCGGAACCACATTCTCACCGAACAGGCACGGTGGAGAATCGGGAAACTTCAGGCTGCGATCAAGTCAGGGACCCAACCTACGGAGGAGAAGCTTGCAGAGCAGCCTTGTGAGTCAAGCCAGGGACTTAGCCGCTTAGCAGGGGTGAAGCTTGAGAAGTATCTGGAGTGCCAAGCTAGGGACCCAGCAGGGAAGCGTGGGTGATGCTTGAGGGGATACCACCGCCAACCTTGGAGGAGCTCAAGGGATTCAGTGTTGAAGAACTACAAGAGGCAGTTGTAGTGGAGCTGAAAGGACTGTTACATTCGAGTTAGGAATGGTTAAAGACTGTTACCATAGGAGGAGACAGCATTGGCTCCCACTGCTGTCAATCAAAGCCAGTGCCACAGGAGCCAGGGGGCGGGGTCGAGTCCCGCTGTCTGTGTCAATGTCAAGCAGGACATGGGAGCGAGCCCGCACAAGTGCCTCCAGGGAATTCCGGTTTCCGTGGGGGCACTCGAGAAGAGGAGGAGCCAGGAGCGCAGCTGGGGGACCCCAGAAGAGGAGGATCGGGGGGCCCTCTATGCAAATCCCTTGCACAGAGGAGGTAAGTGTGACATGTTTGTTATTTAAAAAAAAAAATGAACCTTTACAACCCCTTTAAAATGGTGATATACCCCCAATGCGGAAGTTGTACCTATAGGTAAGCCTAGAATAAGGATTACCCATAGGTACTGTAAATATCTCCTAAAGGTTTAGGAGATATTTACCTTGTAGTGCGCCGATAATGTCATCAGCGCCTGCGCTGTGAAGAAACAGCCCTCCATGCTGTTTCTTCACTAGCAAGTGCCTTGACTGACGGCTCCCGTGCGCTTGTGCAGGAGTGACGTCATGCCACTCCGGCCAGTCGCAGAGCCAGAGTCCGCGGCCCCGGAAAGGAAGAGGGGCAAAGATGGATGCGGCCACCAGCGGTGACAGCACGGGCTTCGTTTGCAGGTAAGTGGCACATAATGGGCTAGTATGCTATGCATACTAGCCCATTATGCTTTTACTTTGCAGGGGAAAAAAAGAGGAAGTAAAACCCAGCAGGGTTTACTTCCTCTTTAAGCAATGACAAAGGTAAGGTGCACTTCTAGTGCAGAGTTTCAGGTTTTCTGGCCACTGAGTACCGTTAAAGAGGAGTTCCGCTTTAAAAAAAAAATTACAAGTCAGCAGCTGCTGACTTTTAATAATCGGACACTTACCTGTCCCAGGGTCCAGCAATGCGGGGGAACAAAGCCTCGCTGGTCTCCCCCTCCTTTCTGCGGCACCGGCATTGTCACTGTGGGCTACCGGCTGTGACTTCACACCCGGGCACCCATGAGCCGCGTGGTGCGTCGTGACTGGCCGATCAATCATCTTGGACCTGTGACGTGTCCCAGATGATTGCCGGGAGGGAGGGGGGGAGAGGTGATCTCGGGAGGAAGTAGGAGCTGGAAATCTCTAAAAAGAGGGTTTCCGCTCCCCCCCCAAAAAAAATATGACATGCCAAATGTGGCATGTCAGGGGGTCACCGTCCCTTAAAGCGGAAGTTCCATTTTTGGGTGGAACTCCACTTTAAGTCTTATTCCTTCTGAAGGCAGCACTGCAAAACGTTAACAAATGTGAGCGAAACTTTCATCTGTCCAGTTTGTAAATTAAAGGCAGGAGCTCCAGAAATATCTCTACAAAAGCAGCTGAAAGAACCAAGCCAATAATTAGCCCACCTGTTGCCAATTAGGCTCAGCCACAAGACGTACCAACCCTATGGGGATGAAGAACTGCAGACTGCGGTTTGTGCATTAGGGAGATGGTTTTACATTGAAGTCATGATGTCAAGTTCCAACTGTCTTTAAAGGGACCCTGTCAGGGTAGGAGTATGGGAGCTGACAGAGTTAGGAATGCCATTTTTATTCTTGATTCACTGCTTGGAAGTGACCATCTACTACTCCCACCTCTTCCTGTACGGTACTAGCCAGTCTCCAGCATCCAGTGGCATTGCATGCTGTGCTGGTTGAGCAAGGTGTGTGTGCCTGCCGGTGGCTGTTGCGGACTGCCTGCATCCAGACAGGGTAGTGTGGGTGTTGAGGGGCACTGTTGTCTACTATGTCAGCTGGGATGATGCTCGTGGGAGGTTGGTGGGCACTGTGTGTGTTAAGAGGAACTACATTCCACTATGGAAGGTTTGGGGCTCTATGGGAGCTGTCAGGCACTGTGGTACACTATCAAAAGGTCAGGGGGCCTTGGTGGGTGCAAAAGTGGTAAAAAGTCATCGGGCGCCAGACACTTCTTGGGTGTAAAGAGGTTTTATTTTTTTGACAGTCCTTTTTTATACAGTGCCTTGAAAAAGTATTCATACCCCTTGAAAGTTTCCACATTTTGTCATGTTACAACCAAAAACGTAAATGTATTTTATTGGGATTTTATGTGATAGACCAACACAAAGTGGCACATAATTGTGAAGTGGAAGGAAAATGATAAATGGTTTTCAAATGTTTTTACAAATATGTGAAAAGTGTGGCGTGCATTTGTATTCAGCCCCCCTGAGTCAATACTTTGTAGAACCGCCTTTCACTGCAATTATAGCTGCAAGTCTTTTTGGGATGTCTCTACCAGCTTTGCACATCTAGAGAGTTGCCATCTCATCCCTTTAAACCTGAACACCTTTGAATTACACAGGTTCTGAGGCTAATTAAATGCAGATAAGGCACCAAGTGAGTTTAATTACCACCTTAATCAGCCACAGAACCTGTGTAATTAATATGTGTTCGGATTTAAAGGGATGAGGTGGCAACCATACTAGAGAGTGACATTTTTGCCCATTCTTCTTTGCAAAATAGCTCAAGCTCTGTCAGATTGGATGGAGAGCGTCTGTGAACAGCAATTTTCAAGTCTTGCCACAGATTCTCAATTGGATTTAGGTCTGGACTTTGACTGAGCTATTCTAACACATGATTATGCTTTGATCTAAACCAGGGATATGCAATTAGCGTACCTCCAGCTGTTGGAGAACTACAAGTCCCATGAGGCATAGCAAGACTCTGACAGCCACAAGCATGACACCCAGAGGCAGAGCATGATGGGACTTGTAGTTTTGCAGCAGCTGGAGGTCCGCTAATTGCATATCCCTGATCTAAACCATTCCATTGTAGCTCTGGCTGTATGTTTAGGGTCGTTGTCCTACTGGAAGATGAACCTCCTCCCCAGTCAAGTCTTTTGCAGACTCTAATGCCCTGTACATCGGACATTTCAACAACAAAATCCATCTGATTTTTTCCGACGGATGTTGGCTCAAACTTGTCTTGCATACACATTTGCATGATATCATTTAGCAATGATACCTCAGCGGGAGGAGGAAGATAAAGGCCCACCAGCACCAGTCCCCTATCATATAGTGAGGCGTTAATGATAACAAATCTACCCCCCGGGTCAGTTCTAACCTCCAAAATTTGCAAGGAAAGGGACCTGCGGACGAAAATGCTCACACCCCTCGCATAATTAGAATAGGTGGAATGGAGATGAGTTCCCACCCATGCCCTCCGGAGTCCCAAAATACGTGCGCCCATCAAATGAGTCCCCTGGAGGATACAGATGTGAGGGTTGTAATTCTGCAGATATTTAAAGACCAGCGTCCTCTTTGTGGCTGAGTTCAGGCCCCTGACATTCCAGGATATAATAGTCAACTCATCCATTGTTTCGTGTGTGTAGGTATTCGAGCAGGGTCCGCACGTCCCATCCCCAACCACCCCCCCAGAGGTAGAGAGTTAAACAACCTTTTGATCCCCCTTATGCTTAAAAGGACGTTGTACAATATGTTTTTATGCATATAATGCTTGTGTGAATTAGTAACACTCCAACTACAAATGAGCAACTCCATTATAGAACTTAAATACTTAACAATCCTAAGTTTCTGCAACGGCAGAAAACCCCCCCTCCCCTCCCCACACCATCCACCAAAACTGATGATGTATCATACCCTGAACCCCCAACATTATACTTTATCGAGGGCGAGCACTTATAGCGTGGAGTGTTACCTAACAGAGCAACAGAGATGCTGGTTAACTTGGCATAACTTCTCTCCTGGGTGACCCCAGGGGTACATGTCTTAGTTGCTAAACGACTTTAACATATAGCTGGTAATTATGGATCACGCATCTTAATTATTGTCCAACCCTTTAGTCGCAAGCATAAATCCGCAGCCGAACTTCAAGAAAAACATGCTGTAGACGAGGTAGTCCACATTTATTACTACACGAGTCTGCCGAAGTATTCCACAGGATATGCCCCTCACGAATTCCAGGCTTCCATAGTCACAGAACTCAGTTGTCTCCTGAGATCAGAAGGATAAAGACCCAGCAGCTAAAGCAGTCTCAGTAGGATTTGGAGCAAATGCTTTAGTTCCCTCACTTACGGTGATATAGATATAGTGAACACCTTTTTCATTAGCATCCGCCGTTCAAGTTTGAGGAACCACAAGACATATTTTATCCCATAACTGAAGCCAGAAGAAACTAGTGGAGTTGGACAGTAGGGCAGAGTGAGCAGCATTGCTGTTATGTCATCTAGGGCAGACCCATGCAATCGTTACTCCAAGTGCGTTGTTCAAGTCTCACTCATAGTGCAGCAGGACGACCACCCATATCAACATTGAGCGCAAAATAGGGCATATAATCGTGGTATAGGCAGTTAAGTTATTTTCAAGACCCGGAGCGAAGCCCGGGTAAAAGATCGGTACGTTGCTTCAACGTAGATACGTGCAGGCGACCGAAATTCAGAGTGATCCTAAAGCATCATAGAGTCCATTATGGCATATGGCATCTAAATATAGTTAGGGCTTATGTGCAGCCAAAGTGATGCAAATAAGATGTCACAGCCAGCTCTACAGACCAGTAAACTTGCTAATGCAAAAAATAAAAAATGAGAAAAGGGAAAAAAGCAAAGTAAATAACAGAAATCTGGTCAGCCGGAGGCCGGTTTCCTTTATCATCTAACGCTGAGGAACAGGAGGCAGGAAATCCAACCAAGCAGCGGCGTCCCGGGGCGCTGTGAAGAACTTAACAGTCTCTCTGTCTTGTACCCTCAGCTTGGCGGGAAACAGAATACTATATTTAATGTTCTGCGCCCCCAACCCCACTTTGATTTGGTCAAAGGATCTACGGAGTTTTTGAGTCTCAAGTGAGAAATCGGGAAAGAACATAAGGTTGGCATTGTGATATTTTAACTCACCCCGCCTTGCGAGCTGCCCTGAGAGTCTCATCCCGGTCCCTGAAGTTGAGCAGCCGAAAGATTAGGGTGCGAGGGTTAGATCCAGGCGGTCCCGGAAAAGGGGGGATCCTGTGTGCACGCTCCACTGTGAAGTACGGAGAGAACTGCGCAGCCGGCAACAGACCCCTGAGCAGTTCCTCAACAAATACCGTGGGGTTTTTCCCCTCCGTACCTTCGGGCAGGCCAACAATCTGGAGGTTATTCCTCCGATTCCTGTTTTCCGCGTCGTCGACTTTATATTCCAAGGCTCGGACCCTACTCTGCAGAGTACGGATCGACGCTGTGTGCTTTGTAATAGCATCCTCCGCAAGCCCCACACGCTGTTCCGCTTCCGATACCCGAGATCGTACCTTGTCAAGGTCCTGTCGGATGAGACCGACATCCAGCTGCACAGCCTCTATCTTGTTAGTCAGGGCAGCCTGACACGTAGCTATCGCAGCCATTACTTCCTGGAAGCCAATCTGCTGTTCAGCGGTCTGCTCCTCCATGCCCGTTTGCGACGCCATATTCCTAGCATGCCTGGGGCCGACTGCCACGTGGGAGGCCGCTCCCGGAGGTGTATCTTCCTCACACGGCGGAAAACAGAGTTTTTTCCCCCTGTGCCTTGTTCTGTAGGACATCCGGAGTAACCAGTGTATTTTTTTGCCAATAAAAAGTCAGTCAGGAGAAAGGATAATTAACAATATCCAGCAGAGCTCTGGAACCTGCGTCCTCTCAGATCGCCATCTTGGCCACGCCCCCCGTCTTGCATACACATGGTCGCACAAAGTTGTTGGAAAATCCGATCGTTCTGAAGGCGGTGACGTACAACACGTATGTCAAGACTATAAACTATAGATCCTTTAAATTCCGATCGTGTGTAGACAAATCCGACGCACAAAGTGCCACGCATGCGCCGAATAAATTAAGAGGCAATAGCCAATAGCTTTCGTCTCTTAATTTATTCGGCGCATGCGTGGCACTTTGTGCGTCGGATTTGTCTACACACGATCGGAATTTAAAGGATCGTATTTTGTTGTTAGAAAATTATATCCTGCTCTCAAACTTTGTGTGTCGGAAATTCCGACGGAAAAAGTCCGATGGAGCCCACACACGATCGGAATTTCCGACAACACAATCCGATCGCACTTTCTCCATCGGAAAATCTGATCGTGTGTACAGGGCATAACAGGTTTTCTTCTAAGATTGTCCTGTATTTGGCTCTGTCCATCTTCCCATCAACTCTGACCAACTTCCCTGTCCCTTCTGAAGAAAAGCATCCCCACAACGTGATGCTGCCACCACCATGTTTCATGGTGGGGATGGTATGTTCAGGGCGATGTGTAGTGTTAGTTTTCCACCACACATAGTGTTTTGGTCTCATCTGACCAGAGCACCTTCTTCCACATGTTTGCGTCCCCCACATGGCTTCTCACAAACTGCAAACAGGACTTCTTATGGCTTTCTTTCAACAATGTCTTTCTTCTTGCCACTCTTCCATAAAGGCCAGATTTGTAGAGAGCACAACTAATAGTTGTCCTGTGGACAGATTCTCCCACCTGAGCTGTGAATCTCTGCAGCTCCTCCAGAGTTACCATGGGCCTCTTGGCTGCTTCTCTGATTAATGTTCTCCTTGCCCAGCCTGTCAGTTTAGGTAGATGGCCATGTCTTGGTAGGTTTGCAGTTGTGCCATATTCTTTCCATTTTCGGATGATGGATTGAACAGTGCTCCGTGAGATGTTCAAAACTTGGGAGATTTTTTTATAACCTAACCCTGCTTTAAACTTCTCCACAACTTTATCCCTGACCTATTCCAGCCTAATGAGAACCTTCAAGGCAAAAGATAGCTGACATCCTTCAATATGTGGTGGGTTGTGAGGCATAGTGGGTGCAAAGGTGGTAAAAGTCATTGGGCGCCAGACACTTCTTGGATGTAAAAAGGTTTTATTTCTTTGACAGTCCTTTTTATATTTTGTAAGGGAAAGAGGGTTAGGGCCAGGACACCCTTAAGCAGTTGCAATTTCAAATGGCAGACTCCGAGACTTCAACAGGACAGCCGTACAGGGAAAGGCCCCAGCAAGGTGCCACTTCTGCACGTGCAGGATTGCTATCTCCTATAGTAACTTAACTCAAAGTAGCAGTTCTCTCAGCTGTACTACAACTTCTCCTTGTAGTTCTTCAGCCCCTTGAGCTCCTGGTCTCTCACTGGACCCTCTGATTCACTGACTCTGAATCCCGTCAGCTCCTCAAGGCTTTTGCGGGGGTATCTCCCTCAAGCATCACTCACGCTTCCTTGCTGGGTCCCTAGCTTGGCACTTCACCCCCGCTGACAGGCTCGGTCCCTGGCTTGACACAAAAGGCTGCTCTGCAAGCATCACCTCCACTGGTTGGGTCCCTGACTTGATCACCGCCTGAAGTTTCCCGATTCTCCACCGTGCCCGTTCGGTGAGAATACTGCTCCGGTACTTGCTTACGTTACTCACTGTGGTCCCTGGTAAAGGCGATTGGTCCCTTTGTGGCGACAGCTTCCCTTCTACCTCCGACCACGACAGGTTCTCCGACCGGCAGAACCCTCACTTTTGGTTGAACTGCAAGCCGCAGTCCCAACCCTGCGCTGCCCTCTTACTCTGGATAGGCCCTCACACAGCCTGGCAGCCTGATGCCCCCTAGGATAGGCCCAATTTCCGGCCTAGCAGCCCGGGGCAGACGACACCAGATGGCGGTCTGGGTGGCACACAAGAACCTGGATCACCTGACCTCACACAAATATATAGGCTCTCCCAGCAAGCCAAGGGATTCAACAAAATCCCTGCCCATTGGCTGAGATACCCCATATACCCATGACCTGACCTTGAGTTGTCCTTCTCAGTCTAATACCTCCAAGTGCCCGGCCACCTGGGGGTAGAAGAGGAAAGTACAACCAGGCCAAACTTAGGGAGAAGTCAATGGATCCCTAATAAGTAACATCAAGTTCTGACATGGAATTTAGTGAGGAGCTCCCTGACTAAACCCCAGGGCGCTACATCAGTTAGGGGTATCAGAGTAAAGGGGGCTGAATACAAATGCACGGCACACTTTTCAGATATTTATTTGTAAAACATTATGAAAACCATTTATCATTTTCCTTCAACTTCACAATTATGTGCCACTTTGTGTTGGTCTATTAAATAAAATCCCAATAAAATACATTTATGTTTTTGGTTGTAACTTGACAAAATGTGGAAAGTTTCAAGGGGTATGAATACTTTTTCAAGGCACTGTAGGTGGCACTGTGGGGGATTGGGGAGCACTGTGGGTGTTGAGGGGCACTGCTGTCCACTATGAAAGGTTGGGGGGCACCATGGAAGCTGGGAGGCACTGTGGGAGGTTGGGGGACACTGAGTGTTGAGGGGTACTGTGGTGCACTATGGAAGGTTGTTGGCACTACAGGAGCTGGAATCGACCATGGCAGGTTGGGGCATCTGCAGCTGGCTGGCGGTCTGGGAGGAGGGAGGCAGTGTGCCATGGCCTGGTGGTGGAGAACCACTAAAACAGACTATATATATATATATATATATATATATATATATATATATGTATGTATATTAAACATTGCAGGTAAGTGTTGAATGAGTGATTACATGTGAATGGCTGCCAATAGCTGTGGCAGCTGTCAGCTTCCCATTGCTTTCAATGGGGCTTCTCACCTGCAGCTAATCACAGGTAATCTCTTTGAGTCCTCCACAAGTGTGAATGCAGCCTTATACAGTACATTGTGCAAAAAATCCCTAAAGCTGATGAGCAAATGCTGGTTATGTCACATAGAACAAATGTGTATGCAAATACAACTCAACCTTTTTGAGACCAGATTCTTCCAAAACCTTTAATCCCCCAACAGTAAAAAAAAAGTTTCTATTCACACAATAAAAGAATGGAAATGCAAAATATGTATTAAAATGTTGGAAAGCTCTGGATGGGGCTGGGTGTTACTGGGGGAGGATGGGTATTCTGGAGGGGGTTAAGGGACTTTGCAGCAGACTTAGTGGACCTGTATGGGGGTGAGGTCTCTGGAGGGGGTTGGAGAGGAAACTGTGGTAGATTGTATATCTGGGGGGGGGCGTAGGTCTCTGCAAGAGGCTGGGAACTTTGCAAGGGTGCTGTGGGAGACTAGAGGATGCTGCAGGGGTGAGGGACACTGTGGGAGGTTTGGGCACTATGGGGGGCTGGAGGTTCTCTAGTTTGCTGGGTGGTACTGTGCAAGGTCAAGATTTAAGAGTACTATGAAAGTCGAGAGCTGAGTGGCAATGTGGAAGGTTGGGGGGCAGTGTAGGTGTTGAGGGGCACCGAGTTCCACTATGGAAGGTTGGGGGCACTATGGGGGCTGGGAGGCACTGTGGGAGGTTGAGGGGGGCACAGCAGGTGTTGAGGGGCATTGTGATCCACTTTGGTAGGTTGGGGGACACCATGGGAGCTGGGGGGCACTGTGGACGTTGAGGGCACTGTGGTCCAATATGGAAGGTTGGGGAGCACTATGGGAGCTGGGAGGCACTGTTGGATGTTGTGTGGTAGTGGGAGGCACCCTGGGACATTGGGGGGCACCAGGGGTATTTAGGGGCAATGCAGTCCACTATGGAAGATTGGAAGACACTATGGGAGCTGGGAGGCAATGTGGGTGTTGAAGGGCACTGCAGTTCAATATGAAAGGTTGGGGCCACTATGGGAGCTGGGAGGCAGTGTGAGAGTGTGAGGGGCACTGTGGGTGTTGAGAGCCACTGCAGTCCACTATGGAAGGTTTGGGGGCACAGTAGGAGGTTGTGGGGCATGGCAGGAGGTTGGAGGGAACGGTGGTGCACTGTGGAAGGTTGGGAGCACTATGGGAGCTGGGAGGCACTGTGGGTGGTGAGAAACAATGCAGTCCACTATGGAAGGTTGGGGGTCACTATGGAAGCTGGGAGGCAATAATTATATAACTATATATGTACTGTATATATAAAAAATTGTGCGGGAGATGTAACATGTCATGGTGGAAGAGTTGCAGAACTTTCAGCAAGAAAACATTTTCGTTGCCAAAGACGGCCGGAGCCAAAATTCATTCATACATAAAGGTAACAGGAAGCCATGGTGTTTATACATGCATTAGACCAGGACAGATGTGAATGGTTATTCGCAGCCAGTGAACATCTGCTTCTGGTTATTCGGAGAATGGCTCGGAGCTGCTGTTTTGGTTCAGAAACACTTCTTTAAGCCTCGTGCTCTGGGTTCAGCTCCCCAAGGCCTCTCACATGCCAAGTGTAGTATTTTCTCCAGTAAACTGTACCCCATCTGTGGATGTTAAATATAGACTGTGCGTCCTGTACGTATGTTTCTGTGCAGTGTTTAAAATTACCTATAAATTGGAGGGGGTTGTAAAAAGTCAATCTGAAATGTTTGTATGACTTTTCTTTTTTTTGGAGAAACCCATATACAAGGCTGAATTTACAATTTGGTCTAGTGGGCCCTGTGCCTCATAGGCTGCAGCACCAAAAAGATTACTTTTCTCTTTTCAGTCTTTGGCTGTGCATTTATTCCAAACATCAGTACACACATAGTAATCTCCTCTACTTATACAATGGATCTCATTCATTAAGGTGCAATTAGCACTTAGGGCTCTTGCACACAGCTGGGGTAAGTTCCGGTATATTTCTTCATGTGGGAGCTCATACAGCCACCTATAGTATAAGTCAATGACTGTTCTATGTATATGCAAGTACCTGTGTATGCATACAGGCATGCAACCTTATGTCCAGAGCTGTATGCAGTGCTGCTGATAGAAATCCTGGGGCCCTGTACAGCCTACCTGACAGGGCCCCCCCTCCTCCGAAAATATCAAAATATTTTTGCTAAAATGCAACGCCCGCAATGTTATGCTTTGCAGCCATGGCAGAAATTATATCCCTGTTGAAGAAGACCTATTCAAATGAATAGGGCAATATCTGCACCCCCACAGTGTTCATTTAGGGTGGTGTGTTCATTCAGGATGGTGATTCCCCCTGCTCACCATCCTGAAATAACCCACCGGTGTGCCCGCCTGTGTGCAGCTGCCAGCGGGAGAGAAAAAGAAGGAAAATGGAAGCAGTGCGGGGAAAGAGGGATACAGGGGTCCCAGACAGTAGGGGAAGGAGGCACAGATACTAGAACCAATCCTCCTGCAATGCAGCCAGAGGAAGAAAAGTAAAGAAGAAGCCAGAGGCACTGCATAAGAGTCACAATTGTCAGCAATAAGGCACTACTGCTGAGCCTCCTGCTCGACAGGTGCCCGGGCCCCCCTTTTGAACTGATGGGGCCTGGGCCCAATACAGGAGAGCTGGTTGTCCTGCCTTATTAGCGGCCCTGGCTGTATGACTGCATGCACATGCATTTTTAAGCGCATGCAAACGTAAAGCCGCATACAACCATTGAATTCTTTAGCTAGCTGTAAGCAGCACCTGTGGGTTCACAAAAGGAAAAGTCGGTACTCTGGATAGGCCATGACTAAGGCCTGACGGCTGAAACGCGCTGGATGTTTAACAGCTGTTATACATGTTTTTTTCAGTAAAGGATGACTATTGTTTGATGCCTATCCCAACTTTCCCTCTTGTGAACCATGTCATATAGAGGTATCGGCAGCCTGATAGTCTGAGCACTGGGCGGAGCTGGAATGTAGAAGGAAGGTAGAAGCACTAACACGCCTGTTTCCAGCACCTGTGGGCTCCCTGGCGAGGAAATATCCTGGAATTTACTCATTATAGACAGATAGTCCGTAGTGACTCCATCATTTAAACAAACTTGTTAGAAAAAAAAAACACTACCTGCAAGAAGCAAATAAATACTTCTATTTACTGTCCATGACGCCAAACACCACTCCATTGCACAGAAATTTTCAGGTGAAGTTGACACTTCCAGGAGTGTCGACCTCCTAAGTTCCACTTGCTGTGCTCAGACGTTCCTCCCATCATCTTCCATTTCACTACAGGAATCAATAGTAACATATTTTTTGGTGGGAGAGACCACTAAGTACAGTGGGGCACATAGGAGACAGATACACTGAAAGTGGCAGTTTTTTAATTACTGACATTCTGCCATTTCTCAGCAGTGGTGCTGTGGTTGGCAGTGTGGGCAGCAGGAGAGGTAACTATTAACTTGCTACCTAGCAGGATTCTTTAAGGCAGGGGTCTCCAAACTTTCTAAACAACGGGCCAGTTTACTGTTCTTGAGACTTTAGGGAGGCCAGACTGTGGTCATAAGGAGCACAAAATGTCCCAGCCTCAGTGGGAGTAAAAAATTCCCCATCATGGTGTCAGCAAGAGGAATTGCGCCTCATCATTGGGATCATTGGGCCCCATTGTTGGTGTCATTGGGAGGAATTGTGCCCCATCACTGGTGTCATTGGGCTCCATTGTTGGTCTTATTGGGAGGAATTGTGCCCCATCATTGGTGTCATTGGGCCCCTATTGTTGGTGTCATTAGGAGGAATTGCGCCCCATCATTGTCGTCATTGGGAGGAAATGTGCCCTCCATTGGTGTCAGTGAATAAAATAGCACCCAAGGGCCGGATAAAAGCAAGCAAAGGGCCGCAGTTTGGAGACCACTGCTTTAAGGCATGCTCAAGTGATGACATTTCTGAAAGGTCACTTTAGAATGTCTTAAAACAAAATCTGTCATTTTGCCAGATTAAGGCAAAGTAACAGGTTCTCTTTATAGCCATCTTCTACTAATACCTTCCCTGTACCCGCCAGCCCGGGCTACAGTCATCATCTGCAGAATTGACAGGCCTACAGTATCTCACAAAAGTGAGTACACCCCTCACATTTTTGTAAATATTTTATTATATCTTTTCATGTGACAACGCTGAAGAAATGATACTTTGCTACAATGTAAAGTAGTGAGTGTACAGCTTGTATAACAGTGTAAATTTGCTGTCCCCTCAAAATAACTCAACACACAGCCATTAATGTCTAAACCGCTGGCAACAAAAGTGAGTACACCCCTAAGTGAAAATGTTCAAATTGGGCCCAATTAACCATTTTCCCTCCCTGGTGGCATGTAAATCATTAATATTACAAGGTCTCAAGTGTGAATGGGGAGCAGGTGTGTTAAATTTGATGTTAGCGCTCTCAATCTCATACTGGTCACTGGAAGTTCAACATGGCACCTCATGGCAAAGAACTCTCTGAGGATCTGAAAAAAAAAATTGTTGCTCTACATAAAGATGGCCTAGGCCAGTGATGGCGAACCTTGGCACCCCAGATGTTTTGGAACTACATTTCCCATGATGCTCATGCACTCTGCAGTGTAGTTGAGCGTCATGGGAAATGTAGTTCCAAAACATCTGGGGTGCCAAGGTTCACCATCACTGGCCTAGGCTATAAAAAGATTGCCAAGACCCTGAAACTGAGCTGCAGGCCTGTGGACAAAATCATACATCGTTTTAATAGGACAGGTTCCACTCAGAACAGGCCTCGCCATGGTCAACCAAAAAAAGTTGAGTGCACGTGCTCAGCGTCATATACAGAGGTTGTCTTTGGGAAATAGATATATGAGTGCTGCCTGCATTGCTGCAGAGGTTGAAGGGGTGGGGGGGTCAGCCTGTCAGTGCTTAGACCATACGCCGCACACTGCATCAAATTGGTCTGCATGGCTGTCATCCCAGAAGGAAGCCTCTTCTAAAGCTGATGCACAAGAAAGCCCGCAAACAGTTTGCTGAAGACAAGCAGACTTAGGACATGGACTACTGGAACCATGTCCTGTGGTCTGATGAGACCAAGATAAACTTATTTGGTTCAGATGGTGTCAAGCGTGTGTGGTGGCAACCAGGTGAGGAGTACAAAGACAAGTGTAAATTGCCTACAGTCAAGCATGGTGGTGGGAGTGTCATGGTCTGGGGCTGCATGAGTGCTGCTGGCACTGGGGAGCTACATGAATGCCAACATGTACTGTGACATACTGAAGCAGAGCATGATCCCCTCCCTTCGGAGACTGGGCCGCAGGGCAGTATTCCAACATGATAATGACCCCAAACACACCTCCAAGACGACCACTGCCTTGCTAAAAAAGCTGAGGGTAATGGTGATGGACTGGCCAAGCATGTCTCCAGACCTAAACCCTATTGAGCATCTGTGGAGCATCCTCAAAAGGAAGGTGGAGGAGCGGAAAGGTCTCTAACATCCACCAGCTCTGTGATGTCGTCATGGAGGAGTGGAAGAGAACTCCAGTGGTAACCTGTGAAGCTCTGGTGACCTCCTTGCCCAAGAGGGTTAAGGCAGTGCCAGAAAATAATGGTGGCCACACAAAATATTGACACTTTGGGCCCAATTTGGACATTTTCACTTAGGGGTGTACTCACTTTTGTTGCCAGTGGTTTAGACATTAATGGCTGTCTTTTGAGTTATTTTGAGGGGACAGCAAATTTACACTGTTATACAAGCTGTACAATCACTACTTTAGATTGTAGCAAAGTGTCATTTCTTCAGTGTTGTCACATGAAAAGATATAATAAAATATTTACAAAAAAATGTGAGGGGTGTACTCACTTTTGTGAGATACTGTATGTATAGGGTAACCCCCAAAGGAGCCACTGGTGATTGGATTCTCCACTCCTGCACAGCCAGGCAACAAGCATTTACCACACGTTCTCCAGACACAGGGAACAGTCTTTGAGCTTGGTTTTTATGTGTTATCAGGGGTAATAACTTGCACAACTCTGATCTCCTCTTGGCAGCTGACAGTCTTTGATAGAAAAGCAAAAGCCCCTTTGGGCTAAGAACTTTCCGTTCCATTTGAAGGTAGTGCACAAGTTGTAGATTACATACAGGAGTGACTCCAACGCCACTATAGACACTGATGCCAGTTCCACTGACTGCAGGAACTACCACCCCACCTGGCTGCTTCTTCACTAACCCACCTGGCTGCTACTGAATATTTCCCAGGCCAAGGTAAAGGAAAGATATAAGCTCAATGCTGTCTTCCAGGAAGGCTTGATATATGTGATAGTCTTTCCCCTTGTAAGTTCCTAAATTTTGCTGCTGTACTCACACTGCCCTCCTTGCTGCTTCCCAGGCAAGATTTCTTCTGGACCGTGATGCTGCCAGAATCCTCCCAGGCCAGCCCTGAGCCCCAGCTTGAGGCAAGGCCAGCCCTGAGCCCCAGCTTGAGGCAGGGTCCCCCCCCCCAGCAGGGGTTCTCCTCAAAGGGCCACCAACAGTCTCCTCAATACTCCATCCTCCACCTGACTCTCTTCCTGCAAGACTCGTGCACATTTAAGGGCTGGCTCAGCTGCCATGCTGGGCCCACTGCCTGGGGTTTGGCTGAGCTCCCCTAAGTATACAGATCAACCCTCCTGGCCTCCGCCCTCCAGTTTCCAGAAAGTTCTCCAACCTTCCAGAACTAGGGGGTGGCACCAGAGTCCTGCCTGTATGAGTCATCCTGCCCTGTACTGTAGTTAAATTTGACCCAGATTCAAAGACTCATTTTAGCAAGAGCCAAAAACATTAATTTGCCTGCACTGCCACTAATAGCACACTAGAGGGTGCTACATATGTATCAGGTCTCTAGAAGAAAACAGAAATGCATTCAGGCAGATGAAGCCTTCAAGCTTATTCAGAGGACACTGCAAGTGTAAATGAGCCCCCCAGGGCAGTAGGCGATGGTCATGGGGAGGATGCCCGAAACACAGACTTCTTGTGTTCCATGCATTTATCAAAGGGAACATACTGCCCAAAATGTCAGTACCAATAGGTCCACCGTCCAGAACCAACCAGCAGCAGCTTTCAGCCACTCATGGTGTTTTACAGGCTCCAAGCAGTGGGGTTGGATGGTGTCTCTGTAAGGATGATGGAACTACCAGGGTCGCAAAAGTTGCACCTACAACGGGGCCCTGGTATTCTGCCACCGTGGAGGGGCCCCAAGACGGCAGGAAGAGAGACGGTGCAGAACAAGCTCACATCACACTGCTTGCGATTTCCTTGCCACTTTTCTGATTTAACATTGCAGTCTTTGGCATTCAAATTGCACCAAGGTTGCAGAAAAGCAGTGCAGTAACCTTTTCTTTGTTGCTGCAACTTGAGTCGCATTGATTAAGACACATAGCTCCCAACTGTCCCTGATTTCGAATGACTGTCCCTGATTTGGAGCAATGACCCTCTGTCCCTCATTCCTTCTCTTTTGTCCCTCATTTTGGTCTAATCTATATAGTTGTATATAAAATGCACTTTTTATCTTTCAAAACGTGTTTCCCAGAGCTAAACCTTTCATCTGATTTTTAAATTGCTGCATTTGTAAATTTTAAAAGCCAATATAAAGGAATAGTAGTGGTAAAAAAAAAAGCCCTCGTAGATTTAATAAACTTTTTTTGGGTTAATTCTCCTTTAAGGGGGTGTGGCAGGAGGTGTGTCCTATGCCTAGATATGTTTGCTAGTAGGTGTCCCTCATTCCCATCTCAAAATGTTTGATGCATTGAAATAAATGTGTTTTGACTTGTCATGCAACTTTATGTGTTGCAAGCCACGTGACAAGTCGCAGCAGTGTGGATCTGGGTTTATAAAGGGCCCTGCGACTAGATATGGCTAGGTTTACACTAGCCCACACTGTGTGTTCCGGGAATTGCATCAATTACCACACCTGCAGCTGAATCACACTGCTCTTGTGAGACGCGCAGGGCTACCATTCATCCTGAATGGCACCTCCACGTATCACAGCCCATAGCTCGATCGCAGGTGCAGGAACTGCAGGGAAACCACATGCTCAAAAAGACCATGTGGTTTCCCTGCGGCCGCATTTTTTAAAAGGTGCATGCACCTTGTGTTTCATGCAGCACGGCAGTCCATTCAAATGAATGGACTGCTGTGCCCGAGCAAATGCGGGCACTAGTGTGAACCTAGGGTTAAGGGCCCCTGGATCAGTGGGAAGGGTCCCGGCCTGGAGGGAAGGGCACTGGGACTGATGGAAAGGGTCCTGGCTGTCAGGGGGGCCCTCTACGGTTTCTTGCACCGAGGCCCTGAATGCTGTAGTTACTCCTCTGCCCTGTGCCATCCACCCATGTGCAAATGCAGAATTCTCATGCACCAAGGGTAAATGCCCAAGTACACGAGGTAAGGGAACAAACAATTGGCCGTGATGCATATTTTCAGGTGACCAGTCTTGTGCATACCTCCCAACATTTTGAGATGGGAATGAAGGACACCTACTAACAAATGTATGTAGGCATAGGACACACCCCCTGCCACACCCCCTTAAAGGAGAATTAACCAAAAAAAAAAAAAAGGTTGATTAAATCCACAAGGACTTTTTTTTACCACTACTATTCCTTTATATTGGCTTTTAAAATGTACAAATACAGCCATTTAGAAATTGGATGAAAGGTTTAGCACTGGGAAACACTTTTTGATAGATAAAAAGTGCATTTTATATACAACTATATAGATCAGACCAAAATGAGGGACAAATGAGGAGGAATGAGGGACAGAGGGACATTGCTCCAAATCGGGGACATTGCTCCAAATCAGGGACAGTTGGGAGCTATGGTCTTGTGTCCTCATAAAGTCACTAGGAAGATACCAATGTACATAATAATGTGACCGGTTGGTGGTAGGACTTTTCATTGCTCTCTTGAAATTTTGGCCAGCTGGTGTTCATTCTGGAAGAGGACCTGCTGTGAGCTAATTAGCGGGGATTGTTAGGACATCAGCAGAGTGTTATTTATCACAGTACAGACAGATTTAATCAGAGTTTGGTAATTGAAGGTTGGCCAGCTAGTATCAATGATTTACAGACAGTTGGATCCGTTAGCATATCAGTGGTGTCACGCCTTTCTCGCCCTCTGGGACCTGTTTACAGATCAATTCTGGAGCCCAGAAGTCCCAACCTGACCGTACCTGTCTGTCCTGAATTGCAGGTCCATTGAGGACGCCAGTGAGGAGTCTGCAGAACAATTCTTCAGCTTTCTATAGGATACAACAAGGTTCAGCAACCAGTCCTGGCTTCCCGACTCACACAACTGTTTCATAGCTCCTAACTGTCCCTGATTTCGAGGGACTGTCCCTGATTTGGAGCAATGTCCCTCTGTCCCTCATTCCTCCTCATTTGTCCCTCATTTTGGTCTGATCCATACAGTTGTATATAAAATGCACTTTTTATCTATCAAAAAGTGTTTTCCAGCGCTAAACCTTTCATCTGATTTCTAAATTGCTGCATTTGTAAATTCCAAAAGCCAATATAAAGGAATAATAGTCGTAAAAAAAGCACTTGGGGGTTTAACCAATCTTGTTTTTTGTACAATTCTCCTTTAAAGGGGGCGTGGCAAGGGGTGTGTCCTATGCCTGCATACTTTTGCTGATAGGTGTCCCTCAGTCCCATCTCAATAAGTTGGGAGGTATGGGTAACACGAGATGCATCGTCCAGCCGCAGCAGCTGTCAGCCTCTCGTAGAGTTTTCAGGCAGCGGGGCTGAAGGTTCACCTGTGTCGTAAAACGCCAGAGCCCCACGCACCATTCTGTTTTTAAAAAGGCTCCATTGTACCTTGTAGATTAATAGAATGGAAAAATATAATAATTATAATAATATAATGTTATCGGACATGTTTCACGGTCACTGATTAGCGCAAGCTGTGACATTTGATACCTGCAATTTGTATCCTTTGTCCCCGGTCTCTGACTTTTGACAGTTGTAGCAATGCCCCTACCCCTAGGCCTCCACCTCTGTCACCTCCTGATTACAGGATAGGACACAGAGGGCAGACAGGACACATTACTGACACATTCCTGTCTGGGGCGCTAAAAACACTTCAACCTGAAATCAGAATTCTACCGTATTGAACTCTTCCAGACATAAACAAAGAAGAGTTTGCAGCTCAATAAAAATGTAGAAATCAGATGAAAGGTTTAGCAATGGGAAACACTTTTTTTCATGGATAAAAAGTGCATTTTATATACAACTATATAGATCAGACCAAAATGAGGGACAAATGAGGGGGAAAGAGGGACAGAAGGACATTGCTCCAAATCAGGGACAGTCCCTCCAAATCAGGGACAGTTGGGAGCTATGGCGTTACCTTTGTTTATTATAATTATTATACAGGATTTATATAATGCCAACAGTTTGCGCAGCACTTTACAACAGTAGGGCCGACAGTCAGGGGCGTTGCTGGGTCTACAAAAGATCTGGGCTAGAGCCCATAGCAGCATAGTAAAGAAAGTCATATGCTTGGGCGGGCAGACACATGTATATACAGTTATATACGTGTGTGTATATATATCCCCAGAGAGCCCCCCACTTACATCAGGGTCCCCAGAGAGCCCCCCTTACATCAGGGTCCCCAGAGAGCCCCCCTTACATCAAGGTCCCCAGAGAGCCCCCCTTACATCAGGGTCCCCAGAGAGCCTCCCCCTTGCATCAGGGTCCTCAGAGAGCCCCCCCTTGCATCAGCGTCCCCAGAGAGCCCCCCCCTTGCATCAAGGTCCCCAGGGCCCCCTGCAGAGACTTGGGGCTATGGGCCCCAGATTCGGGGCTACAGTCCCAAAAGCCACCCTCTAGCGACGCCACTGCCGACAGTACAGTTACAATACAATTCAATACAGAAGGAATCAGAGGGCCTTGCTCATTAGAGCTCACAATCTAGGAAAAGGCAGTATGTGTCCAGGGACGAATTCCCTGATCACCTAGTAGGCAATCCTTTAACCTCTTAAGGACCGGAAGATTTTCCCCCCTTAATGACCAGGCCATTCTTTTGCGATACGGCACTGCGTTGCTTTAACTGACAATTGCGCGGTCGTGCGACGCTGTACGCAAACAAAATTGACGTCCTTTTTTTCCCACAAATAGAGATTTCTTTTGGTGGTATTTGATCACCTCTACGGTTTTTATTTTTTGCGCTATAAACAAAAAAAGAGCGACAGTTTTGAAAAAAAAGGAATTTTTTACTTTTTGCTATAATAAATATCCCCCAAAAATATATATAAAAAAAAGAATTTCTTCCTCAGTTCAGTCCGATATGTATTCTTCTACATATTTTTGGTAAAAAAAAATCGCAATAAGTGTATATTGATTGGTTTACGCAAATGTTATAGTGTCTACAAAATAGGGGGAAGATTTATGGCATTTTTATTATTATTTTTTTCTTTTACTAGTAATGACGGCGATCAGCGATTTTTAGCGGGACTGGGACATTGCGGCGGACAGATCGGACACCTAACTGACATTTTTTACATTTTTTTGGGAACCAGTGACATTATTACAGTGATCGGTGCTAAAAATATGCACTGCTATTGCACTAATGACACCGGCAGGGAAGGGGTTAACATCAGGGCCGATGAAGGGGGTAAATGTGTTCCCTGCAGGTGTGTCCTAACTGTATGGGGGATGGGCTGCCTGGGGAAACACACAGATCCGTCTTCCTGCATAGCAAATAGACAGGATCTGTGTGATCTCCTCTGTCAGAACGGGGATTTGCTTTGTTTATACAGGCAGATCCCCGTTCTGTCTCTGCGGGGGAGCGATCGCGGCTGGCAGGCAGACATCGAGTCCACCCCACCCGCTGATTGGCTCCCCCCCCCCGCTGGCCTTTGGGCACCTGCGCGCCCACAAACTTGTGTTCCTGAGCCGATGTACACTGACGGCGATTCGAGGAATGTGGCGAGGAATGAGCCGACCTGCCACAGTATAATGACAGAGACTGGTCGGCAAGTGGTTAAGGGCTCTTTGAAGAGTGATCCACATTTGGATCGCTCTTCAGGGAGCATTTGATAGGCGGTGAGGAGGTGTGTTTAATTCCTTTGCACTGCTTGAATCCCACACGAGTGCGCCGCAACCTAATGCAATGCAGAGTGGCCCCATTCACTTGCAAGTGACAAGGGGGCGTAATTCCTGCTGCGGCCACAAAGGAAAGCATTGTGGCTGTGGCATGTTTACACCCCCAAACACGGCTGAACGGCAGGGTTTTACTGCCCCCCCCCCCCCCCCCCCAACATGAGCGTTAACAAGCTCTAAGTTTGAATGTTTTTGTAGCGGACTACCAGCAGGTGGCGCTCATTCACTCATATCTGTACCATACACATATACTGTATACAGCAGAGTGTAAAGTTGCATTTAGTATTGGTAGTCTTGTTACAGCATGCATGGCTATTGGATCACCCCTTCTTCTAAAAGGTTATCTGATCTGATAAAGATATAAATTTTACCAACCAGTTTGGGCCAATATAAACCTGAAGTGGCTTTCCAATAACCGAACAATGGGCCAATTAAAAAAAGCAAACCCTTCCAGGTATTTATTACCCCCCTCGCAGAGATCACAGTACTCCCCCTCATAATGCCTTCATCTGCAGGACAGATCTCACCTTCTGACAACGTTACAATGTACAGTCTAATCACTGGGGCAGAGGAGACTAAGGCAATGATTTCTTCTGCCTGCAGCAGACTGCTAACATCATCTCAGCTTCCACAGTTTGTTAAAGTGTTACTAAACCCAGGACCCTGCATTCACTATATCTGGTCTCCCACAGTACACAGAACATGGAAATGCAATTATTTTAGTAAACATAAACTGCTAAATACCTTTTCTCATCAGCAGTATAAAGCAGTCATGTGACTTCTATCAGTGCCTGGTTAAAGCTTGTAGGAGGAGTTTCCATTCTCCTCTGACTGTCCTATGAGGCTGCAGGACCCCTGACCCTCTGTCTGGACACTGCTGATTGGTACAAAAAGGGTACGCCACTTGCCCCCATCTATAGCTGGCTATCACGTTAATTGCCCTGTGCTGATCACATGCACCCCCCCCCCCCAAAAAAAAAACCTCTCTAGCAATACACACCAAACTGAGCATGTGCACAGTGCCCCCAAGGCTCTGTTCTATCAGCAAATGCAATGGGGACAATAGAAGAAGGGGAGGATCAGAGGAAACAGGATAAAACAGCCTTTTTACACAATGCAGAGGATTAACCCCTTAGGTTCGACAGTGAGTATAACAAGCATGCATATTCAGACTGATTTTACCGTTGTGGGTTTAGTAACACGTAAACCGCTCGCCCACCAGCCGCCATCAATATACTGCTGCAGGTTGGCACAGCTGTGTGAATCGCCGTCGGTGTACGCTGGCCAGTTTAAAAGTGATAGGGGGAGCGCGCGCCCGCGGCACGACGCTGGAGCCCATGCGCGTGGCTGGCGGCCGCGATGTCCCTCGGCCACCCGCAATCGCTCCACAGAGAGCCAGAACAGGGATCTGTTAATGTAAACAAACAGATCTCCGTTCTGTCAGGGGAGGCGAGGGAGATCGTCTGTTCCTAGTGATCGGGAACAGCGATCTCTCTTCTCCTCCTGTCAGTCCCTTCCCCTCACAGTTGGAAACACCTCCCTAGGGAACACTTAACCCCTTGATCGCCCCCTAGTGTTAACCCCTTACCTGCCAGTGACGTTTATACAATAATCAGTGGCAATTTTTAGCTCTGATCGCTGTATAAATGCCAACGGCCCCAAAAAAGTGTCAAAAGTGTCCGATCTGTCCGCCGCAATGTCGCAGTACCGCTAAAAATCGCAGATCACCGCTATTACTAGTAAAAAATAAATGAATAATAAAAATGCCATAAATCTATCCCCTATTCTGTAGACGCCATAACTTTTGCGCAAACCAATCAATATACGCTTATTGCGATTTTTTTTTTAATCAAAAATATGTAGAAGAATACATATTGGCCTAAACTGATGAAGACATTTTTTTTTTATTTTTTTTTTTTTTGGATATTTATTATAGCAAAAAGTAAAACATATTGTGTTTTTTTTTTTTTTTTCAAAATTGTCGTTTTTTTTTTTTTGTTTATAGCGCAAAAAATAAAAACCGCAGAGACGATCAAATACCACCAAAAGAAAGTTCTATTTGTGGGAAAAAAATAACATACATTTTGTTTGGGTACAACGTCGCACGACCGCGCAATTGTCAGTTAAAGCGACGCAGTCGCAAAAAATGGCCTGGTCATTAAGGGGACAAATCCTTTGGGTCTTTAAGTGGTTAAGGACTGCTTCCTTACGATAAAAGGTGGAGCATTTGTGAAAAACATCATTGCTCCACATTTTGGCAAGCCAGGAATTTATTTGAGGAGTTTTTAAGGTCTAAGCATTTTTCCTCTTTATTTATTGGCAATGGAAAGCTGGATTCTAGGCCAGAAAATGCATGAAAAACGCACGTCTTTGCACATTTTTCAGATGCTCCCATTGAAATCTGTTAGGGCCAAAATGCGGAATTCTGTCCCAAAAGCAGTTCAATACCTTTTTTTTCGAATGACCACCTTTAAATTCCAACACTCAGGTGTGAAGGGCACCAATGTAATGGAAAGACTGGTGTCGAGTGCTACCGGGCCCAAAGACTGCTCTCTCCTATATCTTCATTAAAGGTTAACTCCACTTTTGTTGAGAAACAAAATCCTCCCCTCCGAGTGATCTATGTACATTGCGGGGATTTAACAAACTTTCTTGCAGATTCCTACCTTTTGCGATTCTGAAGAAACCCCTGTGTGTTTCTCTGTGTCCATGTGCAATATGAATGGACATGGGAGTGACTTTATAATTATCAATCAGCTGCCGCACCTGCAGGGCTCTAATAAGGAAAGCGGCAGGGTCTGCATCCCTTTAGACGGGATTTGCCTTTGGGAGTATCTCACCAGAAAAAATGAAATTATTGTTGCAGGGGATGCCCAAAATCTGACTTCTGGTAACATCAGCAAGCCAATCGCACAAGCAGGAAATGACATTCCTGGGGGTAGTTCTGACACTATCTGTATACAAAACGCCTCTAGATTGATAAACTACGTTGCATTTTACATTAAATTACAGCTCTGCAGATTGAAAAGGAAAGGGAATTTTTTTTTATATAAAATTTAATTACAATATGACTTGTGCCGCGATTGTATACACTATAGTATTTTCTTTTTTATTTGCTGGGTTCCCCCCCACAAAAGTGGAGTTAACCTTTAAATATCTTAAATAATCAGAACTTAGCCGTTCGCTCACATGGTCCTGCGTATCACATCTTATCTGAGCAGCGGCTACAGGAAATGTGATAATGATATTTATTAACACGAAACTTCAGCCAGGGATCCAGCTGAAGAAAATCCACTAAATTGAGCTCAGAAGTGTTAAGCTGGCCGTAGATTTTTCTGCTACTTTTTGTTTAAATCAGTATTTTTTGATAGTAAATTACTTATAACCCCCAAAAAAGTATACATTTTATTTTTTAGAAGAGACCCTAGGGAATAAAATGGCGATCGTTGCAATTTTTTTTATGTCACACGATATTTGCACAGTTTTTGCAAACACAAACTTTTGGGAAAAAATACACGTTAATGAATAATAAAAAAAAACACAATATATATCCAAAATGTTTTGTAAAATGTGAAAGATGATGTTATGCCGAGTAAATAGATACCTAATATGTCGCGCTTTAAATTTGCGCACGTTCGTGGAATGGCAACAAACTACGGTACTTGAAAAAACTCCTTAGGTGACGCTTTACATTTTTTAGAGGTTACCTGTTTAGAACTACAGAGGAGGTCTAGCATGGGAATTTTTGCTCTCGCTCTAATGTTCGGGGCGATACCTCACATGTGTGGTGCGAATACCGTGCACGAGCATGGAGAGATGGGGGGTGCTTTAAATTTTTTTTTTTCCTATTTATTTTACTTTTTATTTTTACACTGTCCCTTAAATTTTTCTTTTTAACCACTTCAATACGGGGCACTTTTACCCCCTTCCGGGCCAGACCAATTTTCAGCTTTCAGTGCTGTCACAATGACAATTGTGCGGTCATGCAACAATGTACCCAAACTAAATTTTTATCATTTTCTTCCCATAAATAGAGCTTTCTTTTGGTATCTGATCACCTCTGGGGTTTTTATTTTTTGCTAAACAAACTAAAAAAGACTGAAATTTTTTTGGGGAAAAAAAGTTTTTCTTTGTTTCTGTTATAAAATGTAGTTTTCTCCTTCACTGATGGGCACTGATGAGGCTGCACTAATGCGCACTGATGAGGCTGCACTGATGGGCACTGTTGAGGTGGCACTGATGGGCACTGATGAGGCTGCAGTGATGGGCACTGTTTAGGTGGCACTGATGGGCACTGACAGGCGTTACTGATGGGCACCGATTGGCACATTGATAGGCACTGACTGGCACTTTGGTGGGCACTGATTGGCAGATGTGGTGGGCACCTCTGATGGGGGCTGAGCTGATAATCAATGTGCTGATTATCGCACAGACCCCCCTTCTGACAGGAGAGCCGCCGAACTGGGAAAGCCGTTTACCGGCACTTCCTAGGTACACGCTGTGATCAGCTGTGATTGGACACAGCTAATCACGTGGTAAGAAGCCTACGTCATAGGCTCTTTACCACGATCAGAGTTGCGGCGTGTCAGGTTGATACACAACACCACCGATCGCGGTGCTGCGTGCCCCCCGCGGGCGCGTGTTCGCGGCTTATCCTGCTGAACGTCATATGACGTACAGCCAGGATAACACAAACACTTTGCGCACATCATTCTGTTTTATGGCGGGTGGGAAGTGGTTAAACCTCTCTTGTAATAGAAATAAGGATGACAGGTCCTCTTCATGGAGAAATCTGGGCTCAAAAAGACCCCAAATCTCTTCTTTACATTTAAAAGCAAAAGGTGAAGAAAAATAAAAAAAATTGTTTACTTCCACCCTGGACAGGAAGTGATGTAATGACGTTGTTCCGGTCCTCCAAGGCCATAGAGGCGATCAAAGACAATCTAGTCCGGACTGTCCGGCCGCATCCTCAGATCATTCCTCGGGCTCGCCGGTATTCCTCCTCCTCCTGCCACTTCTGAAAGCATTCCAGCAGATCACGAGCCGCTCGGAACGTTGTCATGAGAAAGCCAGCCACCGGCTGAAAAACAATTGTACAAGACCATTAAACATGTACGGCCAGCCTAATGATTGACTATTGTAGGGATATTAGAGTGTAAGCTCCTCTGACGCAGGGACCCATCAGTCTAAATCAGTGGTTATCAACGTATACAGTAAGCTAAAGGGGGCCTCAAATGTGGCCCCTGATATCACCAAAGGGCCAAACATAATGCTCAATATATGTAAGTGAGAGGATGGTCAGAGACTTCAGACCTGATAGAGGAAATGAGGGTCAGAGAGTGAGGACAGGATACATTGTTGATGGGGGAGATGCTGCAGAAGACAATACAAAGCTGGGAACAAGCAGATCTCCCAACATTTTGAGATGGGAATGAGGGACACCTACTACCAAACATATGTAGGCATAGGACACGCCCCCTGCCACACCCCATTAAAGGAGATTTAACCAAAAAAAAAAAGGTTTATTATATCCACAAGGGCTTTTTTTCCCACTACTATTCCTTTATATTGGCTTTTAAAATTTATAAATGCAGCAATTTAGAATTTGGATGAAAGGTTTAGCACTGGGAAACACTTTTTGAAAGATAAAAAGTGCATTTTATATACAACTATATAGATCAGACCAAAATGAGGGACAAATGAGGGGGAAAGAGGGACATTGCTCCAAATCAGGGACAGTCCCTCGAAATCAGGGACAGTTGGGAGCTATGGAACATGTTACATTAGGCTAGTAGAAATCACTGCTATTACCCTGATCAGTGTTCCCTCTACAGACCGCTGAGATCTGAGGGCCACACATATACCACAGGGCCACACGTGGCCCTGGGGCTGCAGGTTGGTCACCAGGGGTCCAAATTTATCTACTTTGCTCTGCAGAATTTGTTGCCTCTGCATATATAAAACGGTCTTGTGAAGACAACGATCTTCTTGGGACAAATAATTACAAATGAGCATCTAAAAGCCTTGTTTATGGTTACATTAAAGGTAATGCATGGTAAGTGCGTGTGGTCACTGCTGGACCCCATTAGCTCGGTAGTGATAGCACATATTAGCTAATCAGTGACTGCATGTATTGGACTGTTTATTGTACTTGGCTGGATACAGATGTGCTAATGGGTGCAAACACTGCTGGGGGGCTAATGAGTGCGTCAGTGCTCTCAGGTTGACGGCTGTGGTCACAGATGGAAAAGGACATTTTCTGTCGTTGCTCTGCTCTAATAATTCTACAGGGACCCCAGTGAAAACCGGTAAAGTTCTATATTGACCATTTCTTAAAATGTAGCTAGTATAAAAATCTGAAATGGTATTTATATTTGGTTCCTGGAATCTCCAAGCTGTTGTGTGTAGCTGCTAATGGCTAATGAAAACAGTAGAGATGAGCAAACGTTTGTAAGGTTCGGTCATTTCTGGTTCAGCAGAACTTTTTTTTAAAAACACAAGAACCTCCGAAGTTTGGTATTTCTGAAATGGAGATCCCAGGCTACAAAAATTGGGTATTATAGAGACTCAAATGTTGCAAACATAGGCGTGTGCACAGGGTGTGCCGGGTGTGCCTGGGTACATCCTAATCACCCCAAGCGCATTAGCATTATCACTCTGTGGGCAGGCAGATGGGAAAGATCTCCCTCTTACCGGCTCTGCCATAAGAGAAGTGTTTATGCACTTCTTTCACTATATCGGCAGGGAGATTAATGTGCCAGGGTCATACTGTATATATATATATATACAGTATCTGAAAAAAGTGAGTACACCCCCTCATATTTTTGTAAATATTTTATTATATCTTTTCATGTGACAACACTGAAGAAATGACACTTTTCTACAATGTAAAGTAGTGAGTGCACAGCTTGTATAACAGTGTAAATTTGCTGTCCCCTCAAAATAACTCAACACACAGCCATTAATGTCTAAACCGCTGGCAACAAAAGTGAGTACACCCTAAGTGAAAATGTCCAAACTGGGCCCAATTAGCCATTTTCCCTCCCCGGTGTCATGTGACTCGTTAGTGTTACAAGGTCTCAGGTGTGAATGGGGAGCAGGTGTGTTAAATTTGGTGTTATCGCTCTCACTCTCTCATACTGGTCACTGGAAGTTCAACATGGCACTTCATGGCAAAGAACTCTCTGAGGATCTGAAAAAAAAAACACGTTGCTCTACATAAAGATGGCCTAGGCTATAAGAAGATTGCCAAGACCCTGAAAATGAGCTGCAGCACGGTGGCCAAGACCATACAGCAGTTTAACAGGACAGGTTCCACTCAGAACAGGCCTCGCCATGGTCGACCAAAGAAGTTGAGTGCACAGGCTCAGCGCCATATCCAGAGGTTGTCTTTGGGAAATAGACGTATGAGTGCTGCCAGCATTACTGCAGAGGTTGAAGGGGTGGGGGGTCAGCCTGTCAGTGCTCAGATCATACGCCGCACACTGCATCAAATTGGTCTGCATGGCTGTTGTTCCAAAGGGAAGCCTCTTTGAAAGATGATGTACAAGAAAGCCCGCAAACAGTTTGCTGAAGACAAGCAGACTAAGGACATGGATTACTGGAACCATGTCCTGTGGTCTGATGGGACCAAGATAAAATTATTTGGTTCAGATGGTGTCAAGCGTGTGTGGAGGCAACCAGGTGAGGAGTACAAAGACAAGTGTGTCTTGCCTACAGTCAAGCATGGTGGTGGGAGTGTCATGGTCTGGGGCTGCATGAGTGCTGCCGGCACTGGGGAGCTACAGTTCATTGAGGGAACCATGAATGCCAACATGTACTGTGACATACTGAAGCAGAACATGATCCCCTCCCTTCGGAGACTGGGCCGCAGGGCATTATTCCAACATGATAACGACCCCAAACACACCTCCAAGACGACCACTGCCTTGCTAAAGAAGCTGAGGGTAAAGGTGATGGACTGGCCAAGCATGTCTCCAGACCTAAACCCTATTGAGCATCTGTGGGGCATCCTCTAACGGAAGGTGGAGGAGCGCAAGGTCTCTAACATCCACCAGCTCCGTGATGTCGTCATGGAGGAGTGGAAGAGAACCTGTGAAGCTCTGGTGAACTCCATGCCCAAGAGGGTTAAGTTAGTGCTGGAAAATAATGGTGGCCACACAAAATATTGACACTTTGGGCCCAATTTGGACATTTTCACTTAGGGGTGTACTCATTTTTGTTGCCAGCGGTTTAGACATTAATGGCTGTGTGTTGAGTTATTTTGAGGGGACAGCAAATTTACACTGTTATACAAGCTGTACACTCACTACTTTACATTGTAGCAAAGTGTCATTTCTTCAGTGTTGTCACATGAAAAGATAGAGTAAAATATTTACAAAAATGTGAGGGGTGTGCTCAATTTTGTGAGATACTGTGTGTATATATATATACACACACACACCCTCATATTTGAGCTTTAGGGTGCACACCCCTATGGTCGCAAAATGATGTAGAATGGTTTGGGAAGATTTTGGCAGCCCCGACTGACAAGATATTGGGGACCAAAAACGGTGTTAAAAATGCCAGTTTTGCCATGTTTTGACGCTTTTTTTTTAGATATAAGGAGGAAACAGCATTTGGTCACTTTCTCCCAAAAGCTTTTTGGAAATCCAAATTACCAAAAAAAAACCTCCCAAAAACTTGTGTTTGATGATTTTCCTAATCCATAGAAATTGATCCTAAATGAACATCATTGAAATTCAATCCAAAAAAATATGCATGTTTGTAGGAAGGTTTTTTTCCCCTGCTGTAGCAAATTGGATCATGCTTTGCTGGGTTTTTTTCTTCCTTTGGATCATATGTGGGTATAGGATTGTGTATATGGGATTGTATGATTTTTTTTTTAATGGTTGAACTAGATGGACTTGTGTCTTTTTTCAACCTGACTAACTATGTAACTATGTATTAGAGAGTGCCTTACCAATCTTACTAATAATTAAAGACTATATAGTAGACAGGTACAATTAGTTTCGGTCCGAATACAAATTCGGACAAATTTTTGGTTATTTGGAGATTCACATGTATCTGAATCTCTAAATGAAACAGTAACGAATAGTAACGAATTTCCTTGAAAATCCGCAAAAATTTGTTTCATTTATGCGTTTTCTAACAAACTCCAAGTTTTCAGTACAATAAGAATTTGGATTGGTTGAAAAACGATCGACCGATTTGAGTTCTGTGTGAAAAAATAGCTGGAAAGCCGGCCGCCCGCGTCCTTAGCAACC
The DNA here is from genome assembly GCF_042186555.1 of Aquarana catesbeiana. Lineage (NCBI taxonomy): Eukaryota > Metazoa > Chordata > Amphibia > Anura > Ranidae > Aquarana > Aquarana catesbeiana. The sequence goes on along the minus strand of NC_133333.1, from coordinate 33,291,412 downwards.
ATGAGTGGGGCTTCCCCACTGATAGTTAAAATAACAGTTAAAATAAATGGCGTAGGATCCCCCCCCCCATCCATACCAGGCCTTTCAGGTCTGGTATGGATTTTAAGGGGAACCCCACGCCAAAAAAAACAGCGTAGGGCCCCCCAAATCCATACCAGATGCTTAACCAAGCATGCAGCCTGGCAGGTCAGGAAAGGAGACGAGTGAGCCCGCCCCCCCCCGAACCATACCAGGCCACGTGCCATCAACATAGGGGGGTGGGTGCTTTGGGGTTAATGGGGACAAGGAACTCTTTCCGACAACCCTGGCTTGTGGTTGTCGGGGTCTGCGGGCAGGGGCCTTATCGGATACCGGAAGCCCCCAGTTCCCCTCCCATGTGAATGGGTATTGGTTACATCGTACCCATTCACCAAAAAAGTGTAACAAAATAATAAAAACGCAGAAACTGTTTTTGACAAGTCCTTTATTTAAAAAATTGAAATAAAAAAAGTGTCCCCCGATGTAAATCCATCGTCAATCACAACGCCCGCCAGACCCGAAAAATAGGAAAAAATAAAAACGCTCCTCCTTCTGAGAGGCTACCCGCCGTATGCCCGGTCTGCGCTTTGACAGTTCTTATATAGGTAAGGGGCGGGGCCACCTGGCTACGTCACCCGGTGGCACCGCCCCCTTCTGACATCACGTGACGTCATGTGATATCAGAAGGGGGCGGTGCCACCGGGTAACATAGACCGGGTGGCCCCGCCCCATATCTTTTTTCGATTTTTACTTTTTGACACTTTTTTGGTGAATGGGTAGGGATACGATGTACCCGATACCCATTCACATAGGGAGGTGTCGGGATCTGGGGGGGGGGGGGACCTACGCCGTTATTAGAAAAAAAATTTGCATTTTTTTTTTTTTACATTTTTCTTTTGCTGGCATTCATTATCTTTATATTCATCTGTCAGTGGGGAAGCCCGCTGACAGATGATGACTCATGGTTGCTAAGGACGCAGGCGGCCGGCTTCCCGACCCGCTGCTTAACAACCAGCTATTCTTTACACAGAATTCGAAACAGTTGATCGTTTTTCAACCTATCCAAATTCTAATCATTCTGAAAAGTTGGAATTCGTTAGAACATTAATAAATAAAACTAATTTTAATGAAATTGAAACGAAATTAAACTAATTCCGAAACGAAACAAAATTAGTAACATAACAAATCTATCCGAAACGAAACACATTTTTCCGTTCTGCTCATCTCTACTATCTATGGTGTGGCATTTAGGGGTTAAAGCAGGTGGTAAGGAGGTGACATACCACCTCCTCTCCGCCTGCCATGCCTCTGAAAAGCGATCAGAGCATGGATTGCTTTTCAGAGGAGTGGCAGGCCTTGCTGGCAGTGGGAATGAGACCCTTGCAAGATAGTTTCCTGATCCAAATCCCATCATTTACCATTTTGAATTACCCTCTAATGGGCCCTACTATCTGACTGATAGTTATCATTTAACATTGCTTCTTGGTATGTCATGAAAAAGAGAATGATCCCATTTCTGAACACAGAAGTATTCCACCATGATGAGGATGTGTGCCATGTGCTTAGATTTTGTTATACAAATAATAGTGGATCACACAGTAAAATCAGAGAAAATGTAAAACTCCCATCATTGTACACAGAATGGGAATGGACTAATTAGTTTCTAACCTGAGGGGAACAAAAGAGTGATACTCCAAATCCATTCTACTTCATTACAAAGGGGCTTAGAAAGGACTTTGTTTTAAGAGAGATAAGGGAGTTGTGTGAGAGGGGAGGGGGTGAGAGCAAAGGGTGAGGGAGAGAGAGGAAAGAGAGAGAGAGAGGGGGGATAGAGAAAGAGGGAGAGAGAGGAGAGAGAGGGGGAAAAGAGAAAGAGGGAGAGAGAGGAGAGAGAGGGGGGATAGAGAAAGAGGGAGAGAGGGGGGATAGAGAAAGAGGGAGAGAGGGGGGGAGAGAGAAAGAGGAGAGAGAAAAAAGAGAGAGTGCAATAGAGAGAGAGAGGAGAAGGTGAGAGAAAGAGAGAGAGGGGGAGAGGAGAAAGAGAGAGGAGGGGTGAGAAAGAGAGAGGGGGAGAAAGAGAGAGAGAGGGGGAGAGGAGAAAGAGAGAGGAGGGGTGAGAAAGAGAGAGAGGGGGGAGAGAAAGAGAGCGGAGGGGTGAGAGAGGGAGAGAGGGGATGGGCGAGAGAGAGAGGTAGAAAGAGAGAGGGGGAGAGGAGAGAGAAAGAGAGAGAAAGAGAGGAGGGGTGAGAGAGAGAGAGAAAAAGAGAAAGAAGTGGGAGAGGAGAGAGAAAGAGAGGAGAGAGAGGGGAGGGAGAAAGAGAGGGAGGGGGAGGAGAGAGGAGAGAAATAAAGAGAAAGAGAGAGGAGAGAAAGAGTGGAAGAGAGAAAGAGTGCAGAGAAAGAGGGGGAGAGAGGAGAGATGGGGTAGAGAGACAGAGAGGAGAGAGGGGGTAGAGAGAGAGAGAGAGAGGTTAGAGAGACAGAGAGGAGAGAGGAGAGAGAGGGTAGAGAGACAGAGAGAGGGAGAGAGAGAGAGGAGAGATGGGGTAGAGAGACAGAGAGGAGAGAGGGGGTAGAGAGACAGAGAGAGGGAGGGAGAGAGAGAGAGAGGAGAGAGAGGGGAAGAGAGAAACCCCAAAGACTGCCCTAGAGCTATCCTACCTTCATTCCCATCCCAACCTATACAAACTCAACTGCATGGGCAATGCTAAAATGTATAAAGCTTATTTGAATTGAATTGAGAGAAGGAGAGAGAGAGAAAGCAATAGAGAGTAGAGGGAGATGAGAGAGCAAGAGGAGAGGGAGAAGAGGGAGCGAGAACGATAGTAAGGTGTGGGAGAGAAAGAGAGGAGAGGGAGAGATAGCAATAGAGAAGAGAGAGAGGGATAAAGAGACCTGAAGGAGATGGAGAGCAATAGAAGAGAGGTGAGAAGGAGAGAAAGGAAAGAGAGAGAAAAGAAGGAAGGAGAGACAAGTAAGAGCAATGAGAGGAGAGCGGAAGGGAGACTAGAATGCAGAAGGAGAGAGAGAGTGAGAGAGAAGAGGGAGAAAAGTGATGGTAAAGAGAGAGAGAGAAAGAAAAAGAAAGAGGGGAGAGAGAAGAGAAAGCAAGAAGAGAGGTAGAGCGATAAAGAGATCTGAGGGAGAAGAATAGAAGAGGGAGCACAAGAGAGGAAGGAGCAGAAGACAAAGAGAGGAGAGGGAGAGACTGAATGGAGGGAGAAGAGAGCAAGGGAACAATAGAAGGGGGAGAAAGAGAGAGAGAGAGAGGGATTGAGCGGAGAGAGGAGAATGAAAGGGAGAGAGAAAGAGGAGAGCTTGGGGTAGAGAGAGAGCGATAAAGAGGCCAGAGGGGAATGAGTGAGAGAGAGAGGAGAAGAAGAAAGAGGGAAACAAGGAGAAAAGAGGAAAAGAGAGAGAGAGAGAGAGAGAGAGAGAGAGAGAGAGAGAGAGAGAGAGCGCATGAAACTGGAGAAAAGGATGAGAGAGAGATAAGAGAATGAATAGGAGAGAAGAGAGACAGGTAGAAAAGTCATAGAGAGAGAGAGAAACTTGGGGGTAGAAAAAGTCAAAGGTTGAAAAATGGAATATGAGACCCAAAGAGGCTGAGAGGTGATAGAGAGAGAGAACTTGGATGAAGAGAAGAGAGGAGATAAGATGAACGTGTTTCCCCAATAATGATGGGTGAGAAGACATCTGTCTGTCATTTGTATTGATGGGACCCAACTTGATTGTTTGAATTAACGCAGTTAACACCTTCCCTTCCTCCTGTATTCATTGACCACATGGTGATCTTTCAACAAGTTGGAAACGTAATGTAAACCATCAACATAAGTTATTATCACCTCCTAGGAGTACCACACCCACCAAACTTACAGCAGTGTTTTAGCCTTTTTTTTTGTGTGTGTGTGTGTGTGTGTGTGTGTGTGTGTGGGTAATGGTATGCAGTTTAAAAAAGGAAAGAAAGAGAAAGACAGAGAGAGGAGTAAAGGAAGTATATGTAAAGGTTTTTACAAGAGTAGGGAAGGGTTTTTTTAATCTGTCTGTATTCCATTAAGGAGATTTCCCTTCACTTACTATCATCAAGACATGACCAGATTTAAGGGGAAATCTTTCCATATACAGTTATCCATAGAACAGGGGTCCCCATTAGTAGATTTCCCTCCTGTTCTGGGGTGACAACTATAAAATGTTGGATAACTACTCACTTTCTGTCCCAAAACAATGGTTATTGGGACAAATAGAGGGTGGATCTCCCCAGCAGGGACACAGACAGCAATAAAACATAAGAGAGAGAGCAAAAGAAACAATATAAGAAAGAGAGAAAAGAAAAAGAAAGAAATATAAAAAGAGAGAGACAAATAAGTAAAAAAAAAAGAAATAGAAAAAGATAAGGAAGAAAGAGAGCAATGAATAAAAAAACAAGAAAGATGGAGTAAGAAAGGTACAGAGAAAGATAGGGAAGAACGAGTGAAAGAAAGAAAGAAAGAAAAGAAAGAAAGGGAGAGAGAAAACGAAAGAAAGGTTAACAAAGGGATAGAAAGGAAATAAACAAAAAAAAAAAAGAAAGAAACGGGGGGGGGGGGGGGAGAGAAAGACGGAAAGGAAAGACAGAAAAGGTTAGGAAAGAGACAGAAAAGAAAGAAAGAAAGAAAGAGAAAAAAGAAAAGAAAGAAAGGGAGAAAGAAAATGAAAGAAAGAAAGGTTAACAAAGAGATAGAAAGGAAATAAACAAAAAAAAAAAAGATAGAGAAAAAAAAGGGGGGGGGGGGAGAGAGAAAGACGGAAAGGAAAAGAAAGACAGAAAAGGTTAGGAAAGAGACAGAAAAGTTATGCCCCGTACACACGGTCGGATTTTCCGATGGAAAATGTCCGATCGGAGCGTGTTGTCGGAAATTCCGACCGTGTGTGGGCTCCATCGGACATTTTCCATCGGATTTTCCGACACACAAAGTTGGAGAGCAGGAGATAAAATTTTCCGACAACAAAATCCGTTGTCGGAAATTCCGATCGTGTGTACACAAATCCGACGGACAAAGTGCCACGCATGCTCAGAATAAATAAAGAGATGAAAGCTATTGGCCACTGCCCCGTTTATAGTCCCGACGTACATGTTTTACGTCACCGCGTTTAAAACGATCAGATTTTCCGACAACTTTGTGTGACCGTGTGTATGCAAGACAAGTTTGAGCCAACATCCGTCGGAAAAAATCCTAGGATTTTGTTGTCGGAATGTCCGAACAAAGTCTGACCGTGTGTACGGGGCATAAGATAGAAAGAAAGAAAGATAGAAAGAGAAAAAAGAAAAAAATAAATAAACAAAAGGTTAACAAAGAGACAGAAAGGAAATAAACAAATAAGAGAAAGAGCAAAAAAGGAAAAAAAGGAGAGAGAAAATGGAAAAGGAAAGAAAGAAAGAAAGAAAGAAAGAAAGAAAGAAAGAAAGAAAGAAAGAAAGAAAGAAAGAAAGAAAGAAAGAAAGGGTTAACAAAGAGACAGAAAGCAAATAAACTAAACAGAGAAAGTGAAAAAGAAATGAAGAAGAGGAGAGAGAAAGACAGAAAAAGGAAAGAAAGAAAGAAAGAAAGAAAGAAAGAAAGAAAGAAAGAAAGAAAGAAAGACATATAAAAAGATAAGGAAGAGAGAGAGAGAAAGATGGATGAGAAAACAAATAAGATAGAGAAAGAAAAGGAGGGAGAAAGAGAGAAAAGAAAAAAGAAGAAATAAAAAGAAAGATGGAAAGGAAATAAACAAAGAGAGAAAAAGAAAAAAAGAATAAAGCAAGAAAAGGAGAGAGAATGAAAGAAAGAGAAAAATGAAAGAAAGAAAATGAGAATGAAAGAAAAAGAATTGAATGGGAGGGGGAAGTGGGGGAGGGGTGTGTCCCAGAGAAAGGGGCGGGGCCAGGACTCAGCCAGTATCTGTGAATCATTCACTCTGTCACATTGAGGTTTGAACTTCTCTCACACTGAGCTGGGGGATCTGTGAACTCTTCTATTGTTACTGTGTAACTGGGATCGTGCAATCTGTGCCCTGGACTGTGCTGGAAGGGTATCAGAGGGACTTTGTCCTTGGAGCTGACACTCGGGAACAGGCTTCATACAAGGTAAGACTACCAACAATCAGACCCAGAGGGGCCCCCCTGAGCCCCATCCCTGGCTGGTCTTGTGCTGGGATCAGACAACACAGATCCAGCAGAGAGTCCCTGGAAACATCAGTTCACATTACTGGCAACTTGTTGCATAACTTAGCCTTGGTTGTGTGGAACTACAAATCCCAGCCTAGGCTGAACTTTCCAGGTCCACAGGAGAGATAGTTCCGGTCCAGTTCACACCTGAGCGATTTAAAGTGTGTTTCCCAAACCACTTGAACATCAAGATTCCCATTGTATTCAGTGGTGGTCGTTCACACTTTTGTGTCGCTTTAAACATTTTTCTTTTTTGGGGCAAAGTCGCGTGTTTTTGGTTCCTATAGACTTTTAATTGGAGTGCCTTAAAACATGTGTTTTTGCATAATTTTTTTGCCTCTCCTAATAATTAATTTTCTGTTGCCCCCCCCCCCCCCAAAAAAAAAACCCTGCTCAAGCCACCTGAAAAATGCTCCAAAAAAAAAATGCTTTAAGGGTTCGTGCACAGGTCCGTACAGCGTGCGGATCCTGCGTAATGACAATCCACTGGGGCCCTTTGAGAAGCATTAGAAGAGACGGCTGTACGCCAAGGGATGTAAAATCACCCGCATGTGCACTGATGTACGATTGAACGCACGAGATCTGCTTATAGTGCAAACGTCAGTGCGTATGTGGGGGGCTCACATAACCTCTGGAGCACAATCACATACAGCTGCCTCTTCTAATGCGTCTCAGCGGACGCTTGTTTGCAGAGGGTTCCGGCAAAGTCATGACGTAGACTCTGCGCGCTGTACGCCCGTGTGTGCGAATTCCAAGATGTTCAAGTGTGAACCTTGTTCTTAGGATAAATGTACCAGAAAGTTCAGGAATTGTTTGTAAATAATGCTATTCTGTTTCTCAACTCCAGTCCTTAAGTACCCCCAACAGGTCATGTTTTCAGGATTTCTCTCAGATGAAACAGCTGTGGTAATTACTAAGACAGTGAAACTGATCAAAATCGACTGTGCAAAATAATGGAGTGCCTGAAAATATGACCTGTTGGGGCGCCTTGAGGACTGGAGTTGAGAAACAATGATTATGGAAGCAACAGGCTGAGCTGGAAAGAAGTTTATAAACATTGGGGGGAGATTTACTAATACTGGGAAGTGCAAAATCTAGTGCAGCTGTGCCTGGTAGCCAATCAGCTTCTAACTTTAGCTTGTTCAACTAAGGTTTGACCAAAAAAAAAAAAAAATACCTGGAAGCTGATGGGCTTCTATGCAGAGTTGCACCAGATTTTGTACTCTCCAGTTTTAGTAAATCAACCCCAATGAGACCGAAGACAATGTGTGTGCGATAAGTGTTTATGTTGGGTCCTTATGAACATTATTATTATTATATATTTTTCTATTATTAATATTATTGTCCATATTTTTTATATTTTCATGTTTTTATATATATATATATTGTTATTACTATAACTATTTTATTTTTTGATATTTTTTAAAATTTATTTTATGAAGTTATTTATGATGATATTATTATACATTTTTATTTTATTGCTTTTTATTAATATTTTAATTATATATTGTCCATTTTTAAAAATTTTCATTTTTAATATTAATTATTTTATTACTGTTAATAAAATATATATATTTATAAAAATTGATGATAATAAAATATATAATAATAAAAGCAATACAATAAAAATGTATAGTAATTATACATTTTTATTTTATTGCTTTTATTCATGTTTTAATTTTTTATATTGTCCATTATTTAACTTATTTTCATTTTTAATATATATTTTTATAATTTATTACTGACTATTATTATTTAAAAATATATAATAATAATTATTAAAAATGAAAATTAAAAAATTGATAATATTAAAATATATAAAAAAATACAATAAAAATGTATAATATTTATACATTTTTATTTTATGGCTTTTATTTGTCCATTTTTTAAAAATTATCTTCATTTTTAATATATATTTTTATAATTACTGTATATATTTTTGTATAATATTATTATTATTATTATTATTTTATATGTAATTATATATTAAAAATGAAAATAATTTTAAAAAATGACAATAATATTAAAATATATAAAAATGTATAATTATTGCTTTTATTCATATTTTAATTTATTATAGATTTTTATTATTATTATTATTATTATTATTATTATTATTGTCCATATGTTTTTAATATATATTTAATAATTTTATTATTATTTTTATTTTTTAATAATATTATAAAAAATAAATAACAACAATAATAAATGATACAAAAATTATATATTAAAAATGAAGAAAAAATATGAATAATAATAATTACTATTTTGTATATATTTAATTTTTTTTATATTGTGCATATTATTTATTAAATATTATTTTTATATTATAAGCCCTGGTTCACACTGGTGCTGCTTTTAAACTCCCCGCTACTTCAGCGCCATTTCAAAACCGCAGATCAGTGCGATTTGCACTTCCGATTTAATTGCGACTTAATTTAACAGTAATCTATACAAGTAGCAATGAAATCAGGAAAAAAAGTAGTGCATGAACCTTTTTCATAATCGCTGCGACATGAGTCCTGACAATCTGAACAGTTCCATTGCCCGCAATGGGGTGCGACATGTCATGCGATTTGGAACTGTCAAATCACATGACAAATCTTACAAGTATGAACAAGGACTTATTATTATTTTATCTTTATTATATAATATAGTTGATACATTGTAGCGATTAATCCTAGCACAGCGCTGATCTTGGTATTCCCTGTGGGAGATCTGGGTTATATAGACATAAGTGGAAGTGATTTTCCTGGACATATGAAGTGGTAGGACTGGATGAGCATGAGTGATTTTTTTCTATGCTATAATTGGTCACGATTGATCGATCGCAGTGGATTGATAAGATCACAGAGTGGATCATTTTGGAGTAATTGATTGCTAATAAACGCACAGTGCTGGAAATGTGTGTGATCAGATAATGCAGTGATGTGACCAGGTGAATTTTCCTTAAGAAATCCTCCTCTTTGATCCCATCCTATTAATCGCTAGAGATCACTACATCCGTGCAACAATGTGTAGCAGCGATTAATCGCTATTGGTACTACAACGTTCCACAATTGATTGCTTCTACAGTCCATTGTGACCAATATGTATCAATCATGTGACGTGTTTTAGAACATACCAAAACGGTATACACATTGCAATCACTAAAGACATTGTCGTTGCTGAGTAGTTAGCGGTGGAAAATCTTGCCATTGCTGAGTAGTCAGCGGTGGAAAATCTGCACTTTTAATGCAGGGCCCTTATTTCTCCATAGCACAAAGCTGAATGGAGCTGGGATCTCCCCCCCTAGGCTTGAGTGATTGCTTTGTAACTTTTTCTGTGATTGTGACCGACAGACCCTGCAGAAATGTTTCTTGGATTTGTAAACTGCTGCATGCACAGGTGCCCTTTTCTTCTTAAAGAGGATCTCTCAGTACCTGAATTCCTAACATATCATAATGTACAGCAGCAGTATTTTCAAAAAAGTTCTACCTTTTATCATTAAAAACCATTCTTGAGCCCCAGTTGGTGACTTGGCTTAGGCTGAGATGATGTCATCAGTCTGCTGCAATCAGGAAGAAGCATTTCCTCAGTCTCCTCTCCCCCGTGATCAGACTGTACATTGTAATTAGTGTAAAATAGACTTTGCCTAGGCTGAGATGAGGATGTCAGTCTGCTGCAGGCAGGAGAAAGCATTATCTCAGTCTCCTTTCCACCACTGATCACACAGTACATTGTAACTTTGTAAACTAGACTTTGCCCAGGCTGAGATGAATGTCATCAGCCTGCTGCAGGCAGGAGAAGTAATGTACAGTCTGATCAATGGGAGAGAAGAGACTGAGGAAATACTTTCTCTTGTCTGCAGCAGGCTGATGACATTCATCTCAGCCTGGGCAAAGTCTAGTTTACAAAGTTACAATGTACAGTCTGATCATGGGGGGGGGGCTGAGGAAATGCTTCTTCTTGCCTGCAGCAGACTGTTGACATCATCTCAGTCTAGGCAAAGTCTGTTTTACAGTTATAATGTTCAGTCTGATCAAGAGACTGAGGAAATGCTAACTGTGTAAAATAGACTTTGCCTAGACTGAGATGATGTCAACAATCTACTGCAGGCAAGAAGCAGCATTTCCTCAGTCTCCTCTCCCCCCAGTGATCACACTGTACATTGTAACTTTGTAAACTAGACTTTGCCCAGGCTGAGATGAATGTCATCAGCCTGCTGCAGGCAGGAGAAAGTATTTCCTCAGTCTCTTCTACTCCATTTCTCGGACTGTACATTATAACTGTGTAAAATAGACTTTGCCTAGTCTGAGATGATGCCATCAGTCTGCCGCAGGCAGGAGAAAGCATTTCCTCAGTCTCTTCTCTTCCATTGATCAGACTGTACATTGTAACTTTGTATAAGAGTCTTTACCTAGGCTGTGATGAATGTCCTCAGCCTGCTGCAGGCAGGAGAAAGTATTTCCTTAGTCCCTTCTCCCCCATTGCTCGGACTGTACATTATAACTGTGTAAAATAGACTTTGCCTAGGCTGAGATGTCAGTCTGCTGCAGGCAGGAGATAATATTTCCCTAGTCTCCTCTACCCCAGAGATCACACTGTACATTGTAACTTTGTAGTAGGTCCATGCTGGAAACCTGCGGCAGGGGCTGATCTGTCTCAGATATTTGTGAACACAACCAAGAACTGCATGGGATGTACATGACTGTGTCATCTCTGATCTGGCAATATTGGTCCAGGAGGTAGATGGTGACCCTGGAGGATGCTTGAACAAAGGTGGTGTCGTCCTTCTGGAGAGAAAAGCCGATGAAGGCATTTTCAGGAAGAGTAATGTGATCACAGTGAGGGTAATAAATATCTGGAGGGTGTTCTGAATGGGACTCATTCACATTTTTTCCATTGCAGTAATGCACACTACTTGCGTTGGTGCCGATCATCATACTGAACGGCACGTCGGTGCACTTTACTGATGGCCATGTGGCAGCGCCGGCAGAAATAGTATAGACATGTTTTTGGTGCGTTGGCAAAATGAATTGGTTGCCTTAATGCAATGCAAATTGATGCGCGGCAAAACGTGCGTGCATTAGGGTACTGCAGCAGTGTATTGTTGTTGTTCAGAGGTTTTGGTCATGTCCGCCTCTTCGTGACCTCATGGACCATAACACGCCAGGCTTTGCTGTCCTCCACTTCCTCCCGGAGCTTGCTTAACTTCATGTTCATTGTTTCGATGACGCTCTCTATCCATCTTGTTTTCTGCCGTCCTCTTCTCCTTTTTCCTTCCATGTTTCCCAGCATCGGGGTCTTTTCCAATGTGTCCTCTCTTCGCATTAGGTGGCCAAAGTATTCGAGTTTCAGCTTCAGGATCTGTCCTTCCAGTGAATATTCAGGGTTCATCTCCTTCAAGATTGACTGGTTTGATCTTCTTGCCGTCCACGGGACTTTCAAGAGTCTTCTCCAACATCATAGTTCAAAAGCATCAATTCTTCGGCGTTCAGCCTTCCTTATGGTCCAACTTTCACATCCATAGGCTACTACTGGGAGTACCATAGCTTTGACTATATGGCACTTTATCGGTAGGGTGATGGCTCTGCTTTTTATAATGTTGTCTAGGTTTTCCATTGCTTTCCTCTCAAGAAACAAGCGTCTCTTCATTTCATTTCAGTTACTGTCTGCCATGATCTTGGAGCCTAGGAAGATAAGATCTGTCTCGGTTTCCATTTCTTCTCCTTCTATTTGCCAAGGAGTGATGCTTACCTCCCAACTTTTTGAGATGGGGATGAGGGACACCTATCAGAAAAAGTATGCAGGCAAAGGACACACCCTTTGCCACGCCCCCTTAAAGTACAATTGTACAGAAAAACAAGATTGGTTAAACCCACAAGTGCTTTTTTTACCACCACTATTCCTTTATATTGGCTTTTAGAATTTTTACAAATGCAGCAATTTAGAAATCAGATGAAAGGTTTAGCGCTGGGAAACACTTTTTGAAAGAGATAAAAAGTGCATTTTATATGTATCTATATAGATCAGACCAAAATAAGGGACCAATGAGGAGGAATGAGGGACATTGCTCGAAATCAGGGACAGTTGGGAGCTATGGTGATGGGACCAGTTGCGATGATCTCACTTTTCTTTGACATCTGAGCTGCTTGCCATCTTTCAGTAGCTTGAATAGAGTACTCACTCTAGAATTCTTTCCAGTGTCTGGATGCCTGCTGGGTGCGCTGGGCCCATAACCTGTTGTGCAGAGTATTGAAATAATGCGCTGGAAGCTTCTTGGATGCAGAGAATAATTTACTCTCTTGGAGAAATAGCTGAACATATCTTACATGTCTTTTTATCAAGAAACAGGAACAAGGAGGATACGACTACATACACCGAGAGAGATAACACTTCCTCTGAATACATTACCATAGATACACACTACAGTGCCATCTCCTGGATAGATGGGTATAATACCTACAGTATATAGTTCAGTATATAACATTCAAAGTTCAATTTCAGGCCAGCTTTTGCGCTCTTCTCTTTCACCATCATTAAGAGACTCTTTTGGCTCTTCACTTTCTGCCACCAGTGTGGTATCATCTGCATATCTCAGGCTGTCGATATTTCTCTCAGCGATCTTAATTCTGGCTTGTGATTCGTAGATCCTGGCATTTCACATGATGTACTCTGCATATAAGTTAAATAAGTAGGGTGAAATACATCTTTGCCGCACATATGGAGCAGTGTATATGAGCCCCCTAAATAAAAAAAAAAAAAAACGAGATCCAAACTTAACCTCTTTGCGTATGCAGATTTGCGTACATGGCTTGAAGGGGTTAAAGTGGGGCGATGCCTGGCATCACCCCGCTACCGTTTTTTTAGAGCCAGCTGTTGACTTTTTAGTGATAACAACCGATGCGGCTAAAAGCCTTTCGCTGCGGCTAAAAGCCTTCCGCCGCTCCCACCGTCCCACTGGGAGACCTGAGCCACCATCCGCCGCCGTCACTTCCAGTTTACTTGGCTGCCAATGGCGCCGATTTAAAAAAAAAAAAAAAAAAAAAAAAAGACAGTATTCAGAATCGCAGATTTTGGCGATCTGAATACTTTGAAGTGCAAAGGAGGGATTTGGGGTCTTTTGATACCCTGATCCCTCCATAAAAAGTACCTGTCATCACCTATTACTGTCACATGGGATGTTTACATTCCTTGTGACAGCAATAAAGGTGATCAGAATTTTTTTTTTTCTTTTAAAAGTGCCCCCTGTCCTCGCGTAGCAAACAAAACGCATATGTAAACGGTGTTCAAAGCACACATGTGAGGTATCGTTGCGATCGTCAGAGCAAGAGCAATAATTCTAGCAAAAGACCTCCTCTTTAACTCTAACCTGGTACCGTAGTTTGTCGCCATTCAACGAGTGTGCACAATTTCAAAGCATGACATGTTAGGTATTTATTTACTCGGCGTATCATCATCTTTCACATTATACTAAAAGATTAGGCTAACTTTAGTGCTTAGTTTTTGAATTTGTGAAAGTGTCTTCTTTCCCAAAAAAAACGCTATATATATAATTTTCTAGCAAAAAATGTGGATTTTAACTTGTAAGCAACAAATGTCAGAAATAGGCTTAGGCATTAAAGGGATAAATCCACTCTTAACTACACTACAATGGAACGTAAACGCATTTGATCCCTGCAGATGTGTCCGATGGGTCACTGTTTTGCAGAGCATGATGTTAATTGGGGGGCTCAGCCTACAAAGACATCACATTTAATTAACGTCACATAATCAGCATTGTGAGCCACCATTGTCCCAGCTGATGCATTTCAAGGCGACTTTGAACTAATAAGTGGAAAAGTGAATGGGGGGGGGTGTAGGGGGACGGCATGTGGGGTGGGGGGGTCAGCTGTGTGGGCATTAATCAGTCAGCTTGCTGTAAAGCGTTGGATGGAGCAGGAAATGGATCCCAGAACAGGCCGGGTCTGTGTCGAGTAAAGTCGGTAATTGGGGGTCTGTGTTTGTATGACTGCTCCGTATATTCCAATAAATGTCGTTTATCTTTGATTCCGAGGCTGAGCGGGTCTGGCACTGATTAGGGGACTTACTGGGTTTCACTCAATGAATTGGGAAAGGAAATGAGTATCGGTTACCTTAACTGCTTTCCTCCTGTTAGTAGGAGGGGGGAGGAAAAAGGTATACATGCACTTTAAAATCAGATTGTCCAATCTGTATGCAATAAGATTGTCATACATGGTCTAATCTGATCGGCTAATCTCGACAAAATAAATTAAGGTGCCCAAACTTTATCAAATTGCGATCGAGGTACGAGTGATTGTAAACGGGCAATTCATAAATGTACCCAGGTCCAAGATAGAGGATGACGTGTGTGTGTGTGTGAGTGTGGGGGGGGGGGGGGTACAAGGAGCAGAACTCATGTGGGAGGGGGAAGGGAAGGGGGGCAGCTGCCCTGGATGCAGTACTATCGTGGGGGGGGGGGGGGAGTGGAGGTGGAGGGACAGCTCATTTGGGTGCAGCACTGTCATGGGGGGTGGAGGGGCAGCACAGTTGGGTGCAGCACTGTCATGGGGGGGGTGGAGGGGCAGCACAGTTGGGTGCAGCACTGTCATGGTGGGGGGTGGAGGGGCAGCACAGTTGGATGCAGCACTGTCATGGGGGGGGGGTGGAGGGGCAGCACAATTGGGTGCAGCACTGTCATGGGGGGGGGGGGGTGGAGGACAGCACAATTGGGTGCAGCACTGTCATGGTGGGGGGTGGAGGGGCAGCACAATTGGGTGCAGCACTGTCATGGTGGGGGGTGGAGGGGCAGCACAGTTGGGTGCAGCACTGTCATGGGGGGGGGGGGGTGGAGGGGCAGCACAGTTGGGTGCAGCACTGTCATGGGGGGGGGGTGGAGGGGCAGCACAGTTGGGTGCAGCACTGTCATGGGGGGGGGGGCAGCACAGTTGGGTGCAGCACTGTCATGGGGGGGTGGAGGGGCAGCACAGTTGGGTGCAGCACTGTCATGTTGGAGGGGCAGCACAGTTGGGTGCAGCACTGTCATGGGTGGGTGGAGGGCCAGCACAGTTGGGTGCAGCACTGTCATGTTGGGGGGGCTGGAGGGGCAGCTCAGTTGGGTGCAGCACTGTTATGTGGGAGGGGGAGGAAAGGTGGGCAGCTGCCCTGGATACAGCACTATTTCTTGTGTACGGGGGGGGCAGCTCAGTTGGGTGCAGCACTGTCATGGGGGGAAGGAGGGGCAGCACTGTTATGTGGGAGGGGGGAGGAAACGGGGGCAGCTGCCCTGGATGCAGCACTGTCATGTGGGGGGAGGGGCAGCCACCCTGTGTACAACACTGTCATGTTGGAGGTAGGGGGCATCACACAGCAAGCCACGCTCCCTGCGCAACATGCATGCTTCAGATCAGTTGCTGGCAACCATCAGGCTGTGGCTTCATATTTGCTCCAAAAGCAACTGCTGCCACATTACCACCCCATGCTCCTATACACCCACTCTACTCTACCTGGTGCAAAAAGCACACCACACATGCGTAACCACCTTCCATTTGAATTGGCTATGGATGCTCAGTGCACATTCCATGCCAATCATGAGCAGCCAGAGCATGGGGGTGAAGAATGGGTGTAGGGCAGAAGCCCATAATGCATTAGCAGCATTGGAGGGGGGGCACAGACTGCATACTTGCCTTGGTGAACCCATCTCGGTTCTGTGCATCGCTTTAAATACTATGTACATTTGCATCCGTCAACCCACATTGATACGCATTAGGATGGGATTGGGATTGGATTGGCACATTGATGAACGTTGACGTTGAAGCGTAATGAAGTGCTTCAATTGGTTTAATCAGAAAATGCATCAAGTTGTAAGTGCCTAGGAGTGATTCTCATGGGGAGGGGGGGGGATTTTCAGCTGGCATTACCATGCCGTACCCCCCAGGGCATCACCATATGGCTCCTCCAGGTCTGCATGGGCTGACACCTCCACAATGAGCAGCTGCCCCATAGCTGTGTACCTAAACACAGACAGCGTAACCCAAGTACCTGCGTCCAGATCCAGTTACTGTTTATCTCCACTTAGTCAGTGCTGACAATTATACACAGACTGGCTTTCCCATGGCGGGGACAGAGCCGATTCATCATTCCCACTCTTATGATGTCAGACCTGCCCGCTACTTTATACATACTGCAGCTGGCTCCTCTCCTGAACCTATATACAAGCTGGTAATCCATTAACAAAAAAAAGAAATTCACCCAGAGCAGCCAATCAGAACCGATATATGTTGGAAAACTGTGAACTGAAATCTAATTGGTTGCTTCAACTTAAAAAAAATAAAAAAATAAAACCAACACACAGCCATTAAGTGAAAATTTCCAAATTGGGCTCATTTAGCCATTTTCCCTCCCTGGTGTCATGTGACTCGTTAGTGTTACAAGGTCTCAGGTGTGAATGGGGAGCAGGTGTGTTAAATTTGGTGTTATCGCTCTCATACTGGTCACAAGTTCAACATGGCACCTCATGGCAAAGGAACTCTCTGAGGATCTGAAAAAAAGAATTGTTGCTCTACATAAAGATGGCCTAGGCTATAAGAAGATTGCCAAGACTCTGAAACTGAGCTGCAGAACGGTGGCCAAGACCATACAGCAGTTTAACAGGACAGGTTCCACTCAGAACAGGCCTTGCCATGGTCAACCAAAGGAGTTGAGTGCACGTGCTCAGCGTCATATCCAGAGGTTGTCTTTGGGAAATAAACGTATGAGTGATGCCAGCATTGCTGCAGAGGTTGAATGGGTGGGGGTGGGGGGGGGGGTTAGCCTATCAGTGATCAGACCATACACTGCACACTGCATTAATCTGGTCTGCATTGCTGTCATCCCAGAAAGAAGCCTCTTCTAAATGATGCACAAGAAATCCCTCAAACGGTTTCCTGAAGACAAGCAGACTAAGGACATGAATTACTGGAACCATGTCCTGTGGTCTGATGAGACCAAGATAAACGTATTTGGTTCAGATGGTGTCAAGCGTGTGTGGCGGCAACCAGGTGAGGATTACAAAGACAAGTGTGTCTTGCCTACAGTCAAGCATGGTGGTGGGAGTGTCATGGTCTGGGGTTGTCGGCACTGGGGAGCTACAGTTCATTGAGGGAACCATGAATGGCAACATGTACTGTGACATACTGAAGCAGAGCATGATCCTCTCCCTTCGGAGACTGGGCCGCAGGGCAGTATTCCAACATAACGACCCCAAACACACCTCTAAGATGACCACTGCCTTGCTAAAGAAGCTGAGGGTAAAGGTGATGGACTGGTCAAGCATGTCTCCAGACCTAAACCCTATTGAGCATCTGTGGAGCATCCTCAAACGGAAGGTGGAGGAGTGCAAGGTCTCTAACATCCACCAGCTCCGTGATGTCATCATGGAGGAGTGGAAGAGGACTCCAGTGGCAACCTGTGAAGCTCTGGTGAACTCCATGCCCAAGAGGGTTAAGGCAGTGCTGGAAAATAATGGCGGCCACACAATATATTGACACTTTGGGCCCAATTTCGAAATTTTCACTTAGGGGTGTACTCACTTTTGTTGCCAGTGGTTTAGACATTAATGGCTGTGTGTTGAGTTATTTTGAGGGGACAGCAAATTTACACTGTTATACAAGCTGTACACTCACTACTTTACATTGCAGCAAAGTGTCATATATATATATATATATATATATATATATATATATATATATATATATATATATATATATATATATATATATATATCATACATACATACATACATACATACATACATACATACATACATACATACATACATACATACATACAATTTAATATACATTTTAGTGTTTGGGGGTTTTTTTTGGGTTAATTTTTAGATGACTATGAGAGTGCTGTCAGTCCCCCGTAATTATTCCCTCAGTCATTGGACCCTTTTTGTTATCCTTGGCTGTTTTCCCCAGCTTGCTGCCTGTGTGCCCCCAATAAATCACAGGGGGAGCTCTTTTCAGTCCACATGAATGGAGAGCTGTGAAATTGGGTAAAAAGCCACAGAGGCTGGACTGCGGAGATCCTACCGGAGATATAAAAACTTCCCATAAAAAGTGTTTTCTCTCCTCCGAACCGTTCTGTGTTTTTTTTTTTTTTTTTTTTTTTTCTCTACCTTTTTTATGTTGCACCATCTGGCAGGTTGAGCTGATGTAAACAATACAGAGCGAGGACAGATTGATGGGGATTAAATACTGGCTCCACTAGTAAACTCTAGCTGTACAAGCTGCTTCCTTCAGTCATGGACAAGCTAACAGCAGCACTATTGGTCTGAAATTCCTCCAGCCACTGTGGACCCACAAGTCCCAGCGGGACCACTGCAGTGCATGCTGGAACCTATGATGTCACAGTGGAGGCCACATACCTGTCCATGCTATTCCTTGGTACAAAGAGTAGCAGGAGCTGGTCCTTTGTGTGGGCTGTGATGCCTGAGGTTAGTAGGAGGGGCTTCTGATCATGGGACGCTATGATTGAGTGCACGGCGATGACGTTGGGAGCAGGTCCTACCTTCTCCCAGTCGTTGGTAGTTGATTATGAGCTGTCAGTGACTGCTCGACCACATTTTTTTTGGGCACCAATTGAGTGTGCCACCAGAACAAAACCACCCCAGGCTGGTAGGAGGGGCTTCCGATCATATGCACTATGATTGACTGCACAGTGATGATGTCATCCTGCTGTTCTGGTTATTGATATTTGACCATGAGCTGGCCCTTTAAGTGGGCTGTGATGCCGTAGGCTGGTGGGAGGGGTTCCTGATCATGTGGTACTATGATTGGCTGCACAGTGATGTTTTTGGAAGCACGGCCTACCGGCTTTCAATCATTGGTAGTTGACCGTGAGCTGTCGGTGACAGCTCGACCTAGGTTCTTCGGACACCAATTGAGCATGCCACCAGAACTTCCAAAGACTGGTAGGGGGGCTCCCAATCATATGGCCCTATGATTGACTGCACAGTGATGATGTCATCAGGTGTGCTTCCTACAGTTCCTAGTCATCTGTATTTTACTATGAGCTAGCCCTGTAAGTGGGCTATGATGCCAGAGGCTGGTAGGAAGAGCTCCTGATCGTGTAGCACTATGATTGGCAGCGCAGTGATGACATCATCAGAAGCAGGTCCTACTGGCTCCCAGTCATTGGTAGTTGACCGTAAGCTGTCAGTGACAGCTCGACTATGGTTCTTTTGAGTGCCACCAGAACAAAACCTCTCAAAGAGTGTTAGGGGGGCTCACAATCACGTGGCACTATAATTGGCTGCTGAGTAATCATGTCACTAGGGCACGTCCTAATGTTCCTAGTCATCGGTATTTTACCTAGCCATTTAAGTGAATTTTGATGCTTGAGACTGGTAGGAGGGACTCCTGATTATAGGGCTCTATGATTGGCTGCACAGTGATGATGTCTTCGGAACCAAGTCCTACCAGCTCCCTATCATTGGCAGTTAATTGTGAGCTGTCGTTGACAACTCGACTATGGTTCTTTTGGGCACTGACTGAGCGTGCCACCAGCAACCAACGAAACCTCTCAAGAGTGGTAGGGGGGCTCCTAATCATGTGGCACTGTGATTGGGTGCACAATGATGATGTCATCAGGAGCACATCCTACTGGTTCCTGATTGTCGGTAGTTGATCACGAGCTGTCAGTGACAGCTCGACAGTGGTTCTTTGGGCATCAATTGAGCATGCTACCAGAATAAAACCTCCCAAGACTGGTAGGAGGGGCTCCCAATTATGTGGCACTATGATTGGCTGCATGTTAATGATGTCATCAGGAGCACGTTCTACTGGTTCCTGATTGTCTGTCTGTAGTTATCAGGAGCAGTTGGTCACAGTTCTGGGGGCGCTGATTGAGCATGTCCCTAGAACAACACAGGCCATAATCAGTAGGAGGGGGTCTCGATTATGTGGCACTATGATTGACTTCATAATGATGATGTCATCAGGATACGGTCCTACGTTTTGCTATATCTCATCCTGTTGTACAATGCTGACCTTGACAGCTAACAGTGTAACTAAACCTAAAAACACGAATTTTATAAAATGATACCCTACGTAGCTCTTATTTTATTATCAGCATTTTCCATTTTCTTTTTCTTCCCCCTCTTTTTTTTTTTTTTTTAACCCGGTGATCCTGCCAGTTCCTCCACTTCCTGTCCCAGGGTGGCAACCCTCCCTGATTAAATCCCTAAGCCAGAGTAGCATTGTCATCTTGTGGGGTCTAAGCTGATGTTCTAATGCACATCTTGCAATTGCCAAAGGCTTGGAGAGTGCAAGGCCTCATGAGATTCCAAGGTCATCAAATAGCTAAGGAGCAGAAGTAGCAAGGGGGAGTGAGGTGGAGTGGAACAAAACATGGACTTTGAAGGCAAAAAGGTGACAATGACCAACCTTACTCTATGATATAAATCCGTCTTTGAACCCTCCATTAAATTTTTTCCTGAAGAAACCTTAACAGGAACTCTGGCCTTTCGTGAAGGACCTGTGCCTTTAGGAACACCACCTGGGTACATTATTGGAGGTTTCCTCAACCACTTATGACTGGACAGAACTCATTCTTTTGACTGTAGGCTGACCAAATGGCCTCTTTCACACCACATAGGCCACAGGTATACTTTGTAGCAGCTGCTTAGGATGTGGCGGATGAACGTGAAGCCATCTGTGGGCCTTTTCCTGTTTTTCTAAAGTCTGATGTGCTCTGTAAGGTACATCAGTAGAGATCACTGAGCAGATTTATGGCGTAGAGTCTCTGGCAGGTCCTCGGGAAACATTATTGTGAAATACAGGGCAGGTTGTTCTCAGCCTAATGAGGAGCAATCTGTCAGCGGGAGCGCCCTTGTCTTCTTCAAAGTCATCAGTCGTACCTTCAACTCTTCAAAGGTTCCACAAACTGGAAACACATGCTAGCCTGTCAAAATTTATCAATGATATTAACATGTTTCAGTTGTTCTTCAGAATGGAAAATGTCTGAGATAAAGTTTTGATTGTGGATGATATATTATATTGAGCT
The DNA here is from genome assembly GCF_042186555.1 of Aquarana catesbeiana. Classification (NCBI taxonomy): domain Eukaryota; kingdom Metazoa; phylum Chordata; class Amphibia; order Anura; family Ranidae; genus Aquarana; species Aquarana catesbeiana. Next base: position 33,270,174 of record NC_133333.1, on the reverse strand, counting down.
CAGCTGACTTCCTGCTCAGATAAAAGGCCAAGGGTGTTTTTTTTTTTTTTTTTTTTTTAAAGCCTAACTACACCTGAATATAAGAAGGGCAAGAGCAGCACAGATCTAATGGAAGTCCAATGAGTTCTTATGGCACATGACAAGAAATTGTAAGTAAAAGCTGTGTTTCATGGGCTCAAATCCCCCTTTGTCAGGATCCTGGTAGTAAATGGTGAGAATACTGGATGACAAAATGTACAATGAAAATATATTCAGTACAAATATATATGTACTCTTTTGTATGTGTGGGATTAATTCACACAGACTGTAAATAAAAACCCGATAAAGGTTTTATCCATTCCCAACTCTGTCCAAAACAATACGTTTTCGCTGAGCTTTAAAGTCCAACCCTGGGCCAATTATTATTGTATCCTCAGGTAATTAAAAAAAAAAAAAAAAAAAGAGAACTAACAAACTGAGAACCTACGATGAGTGCTGAGTGTCTTGGACCTTCCCCCTTCACTGGCCAATCATAAGCAACCGAGGCATTCTCTGCCAAGTATCCACATGTACAAACGCCCCATGTATATGTGTGGCTGTGGGTGGGGAATGCCCTAGGCACACATGTTTGGCCAAGAACATTTGACAGCTTTCTGGTGGGCTCACTAAGTTGGCTTTTGGACTGGGCTCAGTTGGCCTTTGGACTGGGCTGGGCTACAGTAGGGTGGCTGTGGACTGAGCTCGGGTTGGCTGTGGACTGGGCGCAGTTGGGTTTCAAATAGAATCCAAACCTGTTCAAGCTCATCCTTATTGGCCAATAGACCTCTGGAAAGGTGACTTCCTGTCCCTGTAACAACTGCACCTCCCTTTTCTTTTATTGCCATCACAGGCTCAGGAAGTGAGGGAAAATCTCCCTAATGGGTTTACATGTAGGATCAAAAAACAGATATTTTAAATTTTCCACACTCTATGCAAATTTTTTTTTTGGCTGAAGCTGGTCTTTAAAAACCCTTTGCTAATGTTTCCATTCAACCACTAAATAATAAAATATGTCCTCCCTTTTTAAGAAGAACCTCCTCAATTGCCCCATCACTTGTATGGAACTTGCCCTGCCTATCACAAATCCCCCATCTGTTATAATCTAGCTGACAGGCAAACACTATGCAAAGAAAGCCAAGCTCCTTCCATGGAAATGAGGTCTAGGCTGGGACTGAGCGAGGTAGTTTCACCCACTCCATCCTGACTATTCAAATCTCTGGCAGGGATCAGTATCGCCTCGCCGGCACCCACTTACATGTAAAACCAGTTTTTGGAGAGCGTCTTCTCATGATATAAAAATGCACCCGTCCCTCCTCCCTCTGGGACAGCTATGACGGAAATGCACTGCTTAAACTGTCAGTTTTATATGATGACAAGATAAGCTCATTCTCTCCCTGTAGGCTCCTTCCGAAAACCAGGCGAAAGATTATGAAAAAGTTGCATTTCCGATAATCTCTATTCTATTACTATTCTAGTTAACTGCATCTTCAGTCCCAAAATTATAATTTTTTTTTTTTTTTAATTTTTCGAAAGAAAAATGTTCTTGTACCCCTGATAGGTTTTAATTACGATCTGACTTAGGCCAGCTTCACCTTTTTGCATTGAAGTAACACATGCATTATCGCAATGCTTAGTAGCACATGTAACATGCATTAGGTTATAGCTGACCATTTATTTTGAAAGAGCTGGTAGCCTATTCCTTCAAACTATTTAAATTTAGTTTACATACGGACCTCGTGCACACTGGACATTTTGCTATCTCTTCTTAGACACCTTTCCTCTTTGCAGTGGCGTTTTTGTCAGACAAAATGCTTGACTCTTGTAAACGCGTGTAACACGTTTGGGTGCGTTTTAGGCTTGTCAAGCGCTTGGACGTTAATTCATTTCATTGGCCACAATAATAATTTATTCTGGCAATTGAAATAAATTCATGCTCAAGCGCTAACCGCATTTAGACATGGCAAGCGTTTTTTCTGCCATAACGCCGCTGCTCCTGGACGCAGTGGCAGAGGTGTTTTTTCGTTTTTTTTTTTGCATGCACACAGAGGCTAACATGCAGGGGCGTTTAGAGGCAGAAAAAAAAAAACCGCCAGACGCCCCTAACAGCCATGTTAAAGAGGTCCAGTGTGCAAAAGGCTACAAGTAGCATAAGTACCTCATTCTGTATTCATAACAGTCTCTAGTCATCTTTTGCCTGGGAGAGGGGTCTGTATCACTCGTAGCTGGTAAGACTCTGCTGCATTCACTTGTGCAGTAAAAGAACAATGCAGCAGGATTAGAGAGCAGAGTGATGACTTATTAATTTATTGCTGCTCCTTCACTGTTTAGTCAACTGGCTGTGGTCAGAGAGGTTACATAGTAGGTGAGGTCGAAAAAAGACACAAGTCCATCAAGTCCAACCTATGTGTGTGATTATATGTCAGTATTACATTGTATATCCCTGTATGTTGTGGTCGTTCAGGTGCTTATCTAATAGTTTCTTGAAACTATCGATGATCCCCGCTGAGACCACCGCCTGTGGAAGGGAATTCCACATCCTTGCCGCTCTTACAGTAAAGAACCCTCTACGTAGTTTAAAGTTAAACCTCCTTTTTCTTCTAATTTTAATGAGTGGCCACGTGTCTTGTTAAACTCCCTTCCGCAAAAAAGTTTTATCCCTATTGTGGGGTCACCATTATGGTATTTATAAATTGAAATCATATCCACTCTCAATCGTCTCTTCTCCAGAGAGAATAAGTTCAGTGCTCCTAACCTTTCCTCATAACTAATATCCTCCAGACCCTTTATTAGCTTTGTTGCCCTTCTTTGTACTCGCTCCATTTCCAGTACATCCTTCCTGAGGACTGGTGCCCAGAACTGGACAGCATACTCTAGATGCGGCCGGACCAGAGTCTTGTAGAGTGGGGAATTATCGTTTTATCTCTGGAATTAATCCCCTTTTTAATGCCAATATTCTGTTTGCTTTGTCTGAAGCAGCATGCCATTGCTGAGCCTATCATCTACTAGGACCCAACTATAGACCCTATTGGGGGAAATAATTGACTAGGCAGTTCAGAAAGCCTCTTGTGGTCATTACTGGTCCTCCTTCACCCACCTCCACTGATAAAGAGTTGACAAAACTGACCTTACAAATTTATGGAGCAGTTTGCCGAGTTGCTGCCCTGAGGGCGGTCACATTCCACCTGCCGGTCCAGCCAATCCTCGCTGTATGTGCAGCCAAATCCAGTTCCAAAAAAAGTCATCTATTTTCTATTTTCTTTTTTTTAATTCTGCTTTGAACCCTTCTTGTTATTTATTGTTGCTTGACAAGCTGATGGTAACCTGTCATGGAGTATTCTGATTATATGCCTGCGCCATGATTAACAACAGGAACTCTAGCCAAATTGCAATGACCTTTGGGTACAGACAGGTAGAAGTCTTTCAAGAACGTTCCTTGGTCGTACATCCTTCATCCATTGATAGAAAGGGTAGATTGTAAAGTGTTGAGTCCCGAACTTGTAGGAAGTTTAGAGGGAATGGCAGCACCACAGAAATCATAAGTCAAGCAAACCTTTATTTTATGCAACAAATGGTCAAATGGAGAAGCCAAAGCATTTTGGGGGCTCAACAGCTCCTCTTCATTGGGGTTTAGATGCTGATAATAAATGGAGAGTAGAGTTGACAGCAGGTTGGATTATTTTTCCTTTTCTAGTAAAAAATTTCCTGCATACTCTAGAAAATAAAGTGGGAAGGACACTATAAACTGCAGCCTTTAATGTTTACATGGCTGGTACCACGTCTGTCAATAAATGACACTGAAAGATGCAATGGGGGTTGATTTACTAAAGGCAAATAGACTGTGCACTCTGCAAGAACAGTTGCTCCAGAGCTTAGTACATAAGGAGCTTTGCTGACTTTCATCATCCAATCAAGTGCAAGCAAAAAATGCATTTTTTTAAATTTTCCTTGCATGTGATTGGGTATTCTTTGCAAAGTGAAGCTTTATCTCATTTTCTAAGCTCTGGAGCAACTGCCCTTGCAGAGTGCACAGCAGTGGAGGCCCGTCCATTAGGGAAGCACCGGCGCCCCCCCACATCCATGAGTTTGGCCCCTTTATCTACATGCAAGGCGCATGGATTCCAATGGGGTGGGGGTGGTTTTTTTTTTTTTTTTTGTTTTTGTTTTTGTTTTTTAAAGCAGGTGATTAGAGTAAGAGGCTCTAATAGGCTTCAAAAAAGGGTGGGCTAGGGGGGCAGTGCCCACCCAGTTGTGTGACAGTAGTGAATGAATATTCACTATTGGCCGCTAGGAGAATCAGCGTTACAATCAGGAAGCGGGTCATGAGACCCGTCACCAGATTGGCTGAAAGGAGATCGATCGGATTGGTCGCCAGGAGAAGGAGGAGACGCCGGGGAAGCAAGACAGCCCTGAGAGAAGCCACCGCTGTCTGTGCGATGGAGTAAGTGCGAGCTCTGACTGACCAACTGGGGGGTGCCGTCCGTGACCCCCACGACCAAGCCGACCTGGGGGGGAGGGGCTTCTGTGCTGTCCGTGACCCTTTAGTAAATCAATGCCACAGTCCCTACGAAAACAAGCTAACAGCACTTTAAAGGTAGCACATCAAATAAATGTAATAATTTTATTTGTACAAAAAGCTTAAAAACTTTAAAAAAAACAAAGCACCCTAACAATATGGGTGTCTATTGCTAAAACTCTGCAGCATACATCTATTTACAGGTAACAAATGAGCACAACCCAGATGGTCATATAAGGTATTCCATGCAAGAGTTTTGGTGCGTTTTTCTCAGGGACAATGCTCTGCACTATCTTAGGTATTCTTTGGTGTTCTTCTAGTGTAGAACTCTGGCAAAAGCAAAATAACAATAGGTGACATGTACAGTGGGGATCGAAAGCTTGGCACCCCAGGGGTAAAAATGTGTATTAACGTGCATAACGAAGCCAAGGAAAGATGGAAAAATCTCCAAATGGTATCAAATTACAAATTAGACATTCTTATGATATGTCAAAAAAAGTTAGATTTTATTTCCATCATTTACACTTTCAAAATTACAGAAAACAAAAAAATGGTGTCTGCAAAAGTTTGGGCACCCTGCAGAATTTATAGCATGTGCTGCCCCTTTTGCAAAGCTGAGACCTGCCAGTGTCATGGATTGTTCTCAATCATCGTCTGGGAAGACCAGGTGATGTCAATCTCAAAGGTTTTAAATGGCCAGACTCATCTGACCTTGCCCCAACAATCAGAACCATGGGTTCTTCTAAGCAGTTGTCTAGAAAACTGAAACTGAAAATAATTGACGCTCACAAAGCTGGAGAAGGCTATAAGAAGATAGCAAAGCATTTTCAGATGTCAGTATCCTCTGTTCGGAATGTAATTAAGAAATGGCAGTCCTCAGGAACAGTGGAAGTTAAAGCAAGATCTGGAAGACTAAGAAAAATATCAGACAGACCAGCTCGCAGGATTGTGAGAAAAGTATTTCAAAACCCACGTTTGACTGCACGATCCCTCCAGAAAGATCTGGCAGACACTGGAGTTGTGGTACACTATTCCACTATAAAGAGATACTTGTACAAATATGGTCTTCATGGAAGAGTCATCAGAAGAAAACCTCTTCTACGTCCTCACCACAAAAATCAGCGTTTGAACTTTGCAAATGAACATATAGACAAGCCAGAGGCATTTTGGAAACAAGTTCTGTGGACCGATGAGGTTAAAATAGAACTTTTTGGCCAGAATGAGCAAAGGTACGTTTGGAGAAGAAAGGGCACAGAATTTAATGAAAAGAACCTCTGTCCAACTGTTAAGCATGGGGGTGGATCAATCATACTTTGGGGTTGTATTGCAGCCAGTGGCACAGGGAACATTTCACGAGTAGAAGGAAAAATGGATTCAATAAAGTTTCAGCAAATTTTGGATGGTAACTTGATGCCATCTGTAAAAAAGCTGAAGTTAAAGAGAGGATGGCTTCTACAAATGGATAATGATCCTAAACACACCTCAAAATCCACGGGGGATTACATTAAGAGGCGTAAACTGAAGGTTTTGCCCTGGCCTTCACAATCTCCTGACCTCAACATTATTGAAAATCTATGGATAGACCTTAAAAGAGCAGTGCGTGACAGACAGCCCAGAAATCTCAAAGAACTGGAAGACTTTTGTAAGGAAGAATGGGCAAAGATACCTCAAACAAGAATTGAAAGACTCTTGGCTGGCTACAAAAAGTTTACAAGCTGTGATACTTGCCAAAGGAGGCAGTACAAGATATTAACTCTGCAGGGTGCCCAAACTTTTGCAGACGCCATTTTTTTGTTTTCTGTAATTTTGAAAGTGTAAATGATGGAAATAAAATCTAACCTTTTTTGACATATAAGAATGTCTAATCTGTAATTTGATGCCATTTGGAGATTTTTCCATCTTTCCTTGGCTTCGTTATGCACATTAATACACATTTTTACCTGGGGTGCCCAAACTTTCAATCCCCACTGTACATCCCTATATGCAAATAAGCAGGTATAAATAGTTATCCAAACGTTTATATTATAAATAATAATGTCTGTCACAGATCTACAGAATACAAGTAGCTTGAACCAGGAAGGTAATAATGTGATCACTGCGCAACAGGGAAACCGCCCATACTTTTACGATGTACAGATTTGGGAGGGAAATCTATTTTCTCCCTAAAGTGAAGAAATTATTTTTGCAGTTATTAAACAGATACTATATATCAGATACCTTCAATGATATATTTAACGGATCAAAAAGGAGCAAATAACGAATTTCATTGGTAGGGTTTACGTACCCTTAAAAGTGGCATCATTTTAGAATCTTGAGGACATTTTCTGCGGAATGTTCCTAGGCTTGCAAAACATGCTCCACCTATCATAAAGCTTGGTGAATGCATACCTGTCCCGGTGAGGACGAAAACAAATATAGATAAGATAGCAATTTCATATTATGCAATCTGCTATTGGACAGGCTCACCCACTGCTGGAATTCTCAGTTGGAATGAAGGCTGGCGCATTGGCTGTAGACATATTCAGTGTTCTCTCCACATTCGCGTCTGCTGTTAATCATGGCATGGACATATCATGAGAACATATGGTGAAAGGTTACCGTTGGCTTGTCAAAAAAGTGATAAATAGGAAGGAGCGTGCTGTATACAGTCAGGAACACAAAACCCAAGAACCCCAACAATAAAGATCTAAAGGAGAAAAGGGTACACTATTGTTCCAGACAAGCAGACACAAAGTCCACTCCAAGGGGACTGCTTGTTTGGAACAATAAAGTTGCTTTGAATTATAACACTTGCCACTTTTTTTTTTGTCCTTCCGATTTAGTGGTGGTTGGGGCAAAGGACGAGCCCCTGCTTAGTCGGCCAAGAGATTGACCCAGTGCATGTTTTACTTTGTTTCCGGACCTCTTTTTTTAATAGATTAACTCGGTGCCCTCATGAGGCCAATTGGGGTGGGCAATCCCAGGCAGCACTCATGGAGGCATGTTGTGAGGTGGCACTTAGACCAGAGGGTCTATAGTGAACACTCGGTCCTTGATGCATGTTCAGTCCCTGAGCTGCATAGCGTCATTGGTTGTTATGGTGCACCACAACAACTAATGACACTAAATGACCCGGCCGTCTGCATCCTAGGAACCAGGAATCAAAAATGGCTGCCTTGCTTGGCATCCACTCCAGGCATGGTCCTGAGTTCACTAATACTTCAAGTGAATCATATTTTCGCCTTGCATGGTCAATGAGCTCTACATTACCCAAGCACTAGTGGTAACAATTTTTTTTTTTTTTTTTTTATTACTCACTCACCACTGGTTCAGATGTAGCTATGGCTTATTGAATAATAGATGAGGCATCTGATTAGCAGAGGAGCTCCTGTCCAAAGAGAACAGATTGGGACAAGGCTACAGTATAGTGTGTTCTAGTTGGCTTCAAGGAGCAACTACATAAGTCAACTTGGACTTGGTTAACAGGTGGGAGCTGCCATGAGTCATGTAAGGTGCAGAGCAAGGACTCAAAACTGCTTTCAACATGGATGGCTTTGGATAACCCAAGCCTACCTGGAGATCACAAGAGCTGACACTCCCGTAACAGCTCCCCATATGCCTTGATCACCTATTGTCTCTATCGTGGCACCTCTTGCATGGTGAATTACCTCAGATTTGGCCAACACTGCCACTTCAACTTGCAGTCTCTAAGGTGTTCACAGTAGGCTTCTCACCTTGCTCTTCCTCTGGCCCTTCGTCCACCACACATTGGACTGGAGCCCACCAATAAGCACCCAGACCATTGCAATCCTCAGGCATAGGGCTTCCCTACGCTAAGGATGCCCCAAACGTTCACACCACTTTGCATTAAAATATACACTTCAAGACCATGGCCCTGTCCATGAGTTTTCTTCTATCTTTTAACTAAAGTGCCTGTGTTGATGATTCCAACTGTGGTTCCAACAGCTTTAGTGTTGGCCGGATTGGAGATGACATCAATATTGTCTGAAACCGCATTGGATAATGGCTATTTTTATTTATTTTTTTCCCCCTTTTTTAAAAACCGCAAAGCCTGTAGGTGACAATTCCTGCTAAAGGTTATAAAATGTGGACAGGTATTCGTATTTTATGTTTTTTTTTTTTTTTACTTCCTGTTCTCTTTTAGGTGTTCTCGTTATTGAACTGCATTCTACGTAATACTGGTTTATCCCATACAAAAATGTCTTATTGTTTGCATGGAAGAAACGTACTAATGCACAACAGCCAATCGGCAACTGAGCTGAATTTAGAGTTGCTAATGGGTCAATAAAAGCAAATTTTTGATTGGTTGTCCCAGGCTACAACAAACATACCATTTGCTGGTAAATAGCTTCAAGCTCTATTAACACTTGTGTGCCAACAGCTGTCCAGAAAAGACATCTTGCCGTATAGCGAGGACCTTTTAACATTGCATTATATATATTCAATGCTTGTCTGTCATTAATTAGCTGACCTAGTAACCCAGCTTGAGAAGAAAATGGGGGTGGGGAAGGGTTTAATCCTTCCAAACTAAAACAGCGTGACGTGCGTTCAATCAAATTATTTTAAATTGGACGTTAAGATTAGGAAGTATAAATGATGTGGGCTTTGGAGCCAGAAAGTGCTCAAGGCAAATAGGCCAACAGAGTTTGTACTAAATATAGGAATGTCCAGCTCAGGCTGTGGAGGGAGGCGACCTCGAGCAGTCATTTGGTATGGGTACCGCAGCGGATTACGAGGGACTTCTACCTTCATGCGCGGTTTAGAAAAAATATTTAACACTGAATTCCAAGAAAATGGCTAAATGTACAGACGCCATACTAATAGGGAGCAAATTTAACCTGCTAAGGGATTTATATTTCTGTCCATCCAGTTCTGAGATTTGCACAGCCCTGTCCGCAAGGCATGAGACCGAGCGGTGGTAAGCACCTGAATTTACCTTGCTATTTTTATTCTGATAACCCAACATTTTGGGTTTTCTTTTTAAAAAGAAACAAATTATCTATGGCAGGGGTCTCCAAACTGTGGCCCACCGGCTAGATGTGGCCCTTTGCTTGCCTTTATCCAGCCCTTGGTGCACCGTGCCATACAGTGACACCAATGATGGGGCACCGTTCCTCTCACTGATGCAAACAATAGATAACTAATCCTTCCACCCTTCCACTAAAACCAATGATGGGGCACTTTCTAATCACACTGGCCATAGTCTCTTACTACCCCCCCCCCCCCCTCCAAAAGCCTCAAGGACAGTAAATTGGCCCTTTGTTCAGAAAGTTTGCGGGCCCCTGATGTATGGGCAGCTGAACGTTTCAATTTGACAAACGGAACCTCAAAGCAAGCTGCTGTGCTTGTGCTGTACTTTTAGATAACTCTTAGTGCTTTGAGAATCCTTTACTTGTATTAAATGTTTAAAACATTAAAAAAAATAAATAAACCTGCCATAAAACGGAGCCAGATCGTTTCTCTAAGGGCTCATTCACATCATGATTTGCGCCCGAGCTTGTGCATTTGTTTTGCTCGTTCGTGTGCATGAAGTTTTAAAATGTACCCTGTGCGCCTGAAATCCGGTGCCATGCGTTTTGGTGGGCACAAATGCACGTGCGTTTGCTAGATGCATGGAGGCGCCTGCAGAAGCCACCGTGTTTTTTGTGTGTGAAGCCACACACAAAATTTAGCCTGTCCCACACCATGCCTTGTGCGAACAAGCTTTAATGATGTACATATAATTGGTTATATATTGACTAAATCAACTGCTGCTGTATAATTCTTGTGGGCTTCGTGGATATAGCTGCTTGACAAAGGTCTTGGCTATACCTTTTCCCTCGCCGTGGAGTCTTACTCCTGTTGCAATATGAGTAGCCAGCTGTCCTCTGTTGCATACCCATTGATGCAAATTATAGGAAAATACAACAGGCAGAGTGATCCCATGTTATGCAGGTGGGCGGAGCTGGGAACCCAGATCCTGAAATCTTGCCGCTGGTGTTTTTAAGAAGTAATTAAACTTGCTAAGGTGAAAATTTTTTTAGTTTTTCGTGGACTTGCTCTTTAAATTTAAATATATATATATATATATATATATATATATATATATATATATATATATATATCTCTATCTCTATCTCTATCATTTACTTCCAAAACATAAGAAAAAAAATGTTTAGCTTGGATTTTGTGTACTGTACACAACAGCTGACATGCCAGGGCGGTGTGTCACCTTGTCGCAGTCTCTTATTGGACGTGACCCTCACATAATATTGACATAAAGCTGTTTTATTTGGACTGCAAGTCCAGCAATTGTTTGAAGAAGGGAGCATTGCATGTTACATGCCATGGGGCTTATTTACTAAAGGCGTAGAAGCTGTACACTTGGCATTATTAAATAAGAAGCTGTCTTCACTTTGACTAATCCAATCATGTTCTAGCAAAAGATCCTGTTAGTTTAATCTCCCCCACACGTGATTGGGTATTTAAAGGGAACACAAGCTCACCTTTTTATTTTATTTATTTATTTATTTTCATAAATTTTTATTAAAGCAAATAAGAGAATAAACCTGTAAGGCACATGTTAGGCAGTTCTGTATTAAAGCGAATAGATTACAAAATTTGGTAGGAAATCACCTTATTTATTAACATTCACTTTGTAATTTAAACAGTCTCTACCCTACTCGCTGTAGTACATCGGCCTCTATGTTTTACAGGTGACCTTGCACTGTGGTATCTGGAGGACATGTAGGGCAAACCTGACCTTCCCCTTATCTTGTTCCAGATTAAACTGCAATGTATATTTGGCTTCTGGAAATGGGGTAACAAGACAATGTACACCAGATAGAAAAGAGAATTTAATTAATTATTTTATTGTATTTAATGTTATTTCATTTTTTTAATATGAAAAAGTGTATAAATTATTTTTTTTATTTGTGTCTAAAGTCTTTATTTTACAAATAATAATGGTAGGAATCCATTACATTTAGTTTGTCAAATCATGCTGGGCTTTCTAAAAAAGTCCTCTCTCTGTACTGTAAAGCCTGCTACACATTATCAGACAAATTCTTGTCTCCCTTTTTTTTTTTTTGCATAAACATTTTATAAAACGAACAAGGAAGTACAGTAGGAAAATTCCAAGTATAGTTCACAATCAAAGAAAGGAATACATGTTGTAACATCAACAGTTCCTATTCATTTTATTTATCGGTGTATATCACGCACATTCATTTTAAGAGGGAAGTTTCTGGAAAAAATCTTAAATTTTAAATAAGGAACTTTGAAGCAAAATAAGGGTCAGTGCCCATCTGCAGCCTCACCATTGCCTTCAATGCAGCGGCCTCACCATTGCCTTCAATGCAGCGGCCTCACCATTGCCTTCAATGCAGCGGCCTCACCATTGCCTTCAATGCAGCGGCCTCACCATTGCCTTCAATGCAGCGGCCTCACCATTGCCATCAATGCAGCCTAACCATTGCCTTCAATGCAGCGGCCTCACCATTGCCTTCAATGCAGCGGCCTCACCATTGCCTTCAATGCAGCGGCCTGATCGATGCCCATCTGCAGCCTAGAGGGGACAGGGAGGGGGGCGGGACGCACTCTGACAGATTACATACAGTGAGAATTTCCTATGATAGACAGAACAGTGGTCCAATGGCGGCCCAGGAGACGGGACTTTCTATTACAGAGGCCGCCAAGTAAACAGGAGATTCTCACTGCATGTAATCTATCGGTGCTCGTCCAACCCCCCCTCCCTGTCCCCTCCAAGGCAGCTAAAACTGAAGTATTGGCGTATAACACGCACACGGTATTTGCACCCGATTTTCAGGGTGAAAAAGTGCGTGTTATACACCAATAAATACAGTCCCCATATAAAAAATGAAGAGATTACTAAGACCCGGGTCACACAGGGGCAACTTGTCAGGCCACTTAGCCGCCTGACAAGTCGTGCTCCATTCTGTACAATGGAACCATTCTAATAGTAGCGACTTAAGTCGCTACGACTTCAAAAAAGGTTCTTGTACTACTTTGGGGCGTCTTCGGAGCGGCTTGCATTGACTTCTATACAGAAGTCGTTTTGCAAGCCGCACTGAAGTCGCGATGCACGGGGCGACTTCAGAGTCCTCCGACTTTTGAAGCCGCCCCTGTGAACCGGCTCTAAAAGTACGAAAATTCTCGTAGGAAAGAAAAAAAATTCGAAAGTGATGTATTGTATTTGTATTTTGTGAAAAAACTGTACTGATGAACCACTTCAGCCCCGGAAGATTTGGCTGCTCAATGAGCAGGCAATTTTTTGCGGTTCGGCACTGCGTCGCTTTAACTGACAATTGCGCGGTCGTGCGACGCTGTACCCAAACAAAATTGACATCCTTTTTTTTCCCCACAAATAGAGCTTTCTTTTGGTGGTATTTGATCGCCTCTGCGTTTTTTTTTTTAATTTTTTGCGCTATAAACAAAAGAAGAGCGACAATTTTGGAAAAAACACAATATCTTTTTTACTTTTTGCTATAATAAATATCCCACATTTTTTATCAAAAAAACACATTTTTTTTTCTCAGTTTAGGCTGATATGTATTCTTCTACATATTTTTGGTGAAAAAAAATTGCACTAAGCGTATATTGATTGGTTTGCGCAAAAGTTATTGCGTTTACAAAATAGAGGATACATTTATGGCATTTTTATTTATTAATAATAATAATAATAATAATATTTTTTTTTCAGTAGTGGCGGTGAATATATATATATATATATATATATATATATATATATATATATATATATATATATATATATATATATATATAATATTATATTTTTTATTGGGACTGCGAAATTATGGTGGACACATCGGACACTTTTTTGACACATTTTTGAAACCATTGACAATTATACAGCGATCAGTGCTATAAAAATGCACTGATTACTGTGTAAATGTCACTGGCTGGGAATGGGTTTACACTAGGGGGCAATCAAGGGGTTAACTGTGTTCCTTCACTGTGTTCTAACTGTAGGGGGGGATGGGACTGTCTAGGAGGAGAGAGAGATCGGTGTTCATACTTAGTATGAACACACGATCTGTCTCCTCTCCCCTGAAAGAACAACCGGGATTTGTGTGTTTACACACACAGATCCCAGGTTCTCGCTCTGTCACGAGCAATCGATCTATTTATGATTTTCTGATCATGTGTGCCTTTTAGGAGGAAAGGAGAGTTATCCCATCTTTTGTAATTCAATCTGAAGCCTTTGTGTGTGTGTGTGTGTGTGTATATATATATATATATATATATATATATATATATATATATATATATATATATGTTATATTCTAATATCATTTGCGGAAACCTTCTTTTTCTTGTGCCACCTATTGGTTATAAGTCGTCGTATTTATGAAATATTAGTTTAATTGTTCATATTTATTCGATTACATTCAAGTATGAAATTATTTGTACTGAGTATAAAAATAGTAAAAGATCATTTGTACTGAATATAAAAATAGTAAAAAAAAAAATCTGTTTTGTAAACCATGCTGAACTTTCCAAAAATGAAAACCCAGCACTGCCTACTTGTTGAGCGCTTGCATATTATTGGCCAAGCCAGATAGTCCTCTCTCTCCTAGGAGGAATGGAGAAATATCCCACCTTCAAACATAGATTTGTTTGGTAATAATGAACCATGACTCAAAACTAGTTCCAGTAAAAATCAGGGCTGCTTATGATAATTAGGAACGGCTGGCCACTATGGAGCACATCAGGATATTATAACACATGCACTGTGCCAAGACAGTAATATAGCAGCACGTAATTAAATTGTCCCAAAGCCAAAACCCATGATGACGCAAAACGCTGATGGGTTTGGTCAGCCTGTATATTTAATGAGGTTGGTTGCAGTTCCCCTACCATGTAGATGTTTGACAGGACCGAGTGCTGTCAGAAGATAGTGCTGTAGGGGTTGTGCTCATAGTCATGCAACAGTTGGATTTGGCAAAAAGCTGTTTTATATAATTAAAGGGTCAGTGCACCCAAAAATTATATTTTAGCTAAAGGTAGAACCCAGTGGGCTAAGTCAGCCCTTGCTTCCTTTATGTGATATATAATCCACTGGAGATAATGCTCCGTGTCTAACAGCTCTTGCTACTGTGTTAAACAAACGATGTGATAAACAATAGCGGGACAAATAAAAAAAAAAAAAAATAATAATAATAATAAATATGTCCTAAATTGCATACATTTTTTAAACAAACAAAAGAATTGATGTGAAGTCCAAACAATGAAGTGTTATATTCTCCGTGATCATATGTGATATCCAGTATAAAAGTTCTCTGAGGCTTAGAAGATCGCCTTGGTGTATATAGCCCACATTGGCTGATGTATGGCACAAACAGTTGTTTTCCAATGAAAAGTGAAGTACAATTCCTACTCACCAGACGTTGTTGACCCTCTTTTGCCTTATGGCAAGAGGAGTCAAATGAGGCTTAATGGTCTCCATGACCAGGGAAGAAAAACCCATCAATCAGTCCTTACACTCACTCCTCACGGAAGTTCGTGGTTCCAGGGATAGGATCTCTTAGTGAGCAGGATAAAATGGGAAAAATACCTGGCCTCCTCATAGCATAAAAAAGTTCAGATGGTTTATTAAAAACTTTCAATGAGGTTACAACTGCAAAAAATCTTAAAATATCCTCTGTCACAGCCCACAATAGCGGTGATTACAGCAGGACCTGTCTCAGTCAGCATGCGTTCCACCTAGAGCTCAGTGTGGCGCGCCGTGCATCTCAAGTTGACGTGTTTCGTCATTGATATGACGTGATCAGAAGTTCATGGGCTTCTGATCACGTCCTATAATAATAAAAAAATATTGCACTTTACAACAGTGTGTTGATAAAAAAACACCTTGAGTTTGGTTTGTCACCCGGCACATAACCAAACAAACCCATCCTCAGGAGAATTAGTCTGTATGGCCACCTTTTGTGGACACCTGACTACCACATCTAAATGTCCTTGGACATCCCATTCCAAAGCCATGGATAGTGATACTGTGTTAGCCCCCCCATTATGGTTATATCAGTCTTGACTTTTCTGGTAAAGCTTTCCACAAGGTTTTGGAGTATCTGTGGGAATTTGTGCCCATTAAATGAAAAATAACTTGTAGGTCAGGTACTGATGTTAGATGAGATGACCTGACTCGCAATTGGAATTGCAATTCATCCCAAAGGTGTTCAGTAGAGTTGAGGTCATGGCTCTGTGTGGGCCACTTGGGTTCCTCCACACCAAACTGGCCAAACCATGTCTTTATGGGGCTGACTTTGTACGCAGGGGCACAGTCATTGTGGAATGAAAAGGGAACTTTTCCAAATGATTACACAAGGTTGAAGGGGAGGTCCAAAATTTGTTGGCCATATAGTGTAGTTGTGATCATCAGGTCCTGACAAACCTTTGGTCATATATTGTATAATAAATTGTCAGGTGGATTAATTCTCAATCATCAACCAAACACTGAAATAACTGTACTTATGATTTATTTACAGTCCAACCAATCTGACCCTGTACACTAGCAGAATAGTGTTTGCCTACCCTTGTAGTCATCAGATCTTGCTGTATAGACACAGAATAGGCAAGCTATCTCCTCGATCCTATCTTACACCAACCTCCATGTGCCACCTGATTTTGTTAGTGTGACACAAAGACGGGGGCGTCACATGCCAGTTGGCTTATGGGAGTAGGCAGCAAAAATCTATACTTGATGCAGCATGAATATGTCTGAAAACATTTAGATGAGCTGATTACAGAATAAACTATTGAGTCAGCCTGGACTAGGATCCCAGATTTCACCATCTACAATCCAAAGCCTTGAGGCCTCTTCTACCTGTCCTATCCAGCATGCCCATTAATGTGGGTGCATGGTGTTAGGCAACCTTTCAGGATAGGCTCCTACAGGCATGCAGGGGGTTAACCAGCAAAGCTTGACGCTGTAACTTAGAACACAGAATGCAACTATATGATGCAAACATGCTTGTGTATGTGGAAGTCAAGGACGCCAGCAGGGATTGACAGCAGCTTAAAGAGAGCCGAGGATTGATCGGGCCAGTAACTGAGTACGGTGCACCGGGAGAGCAGGGAAAATTACAAGGGGCCCCGCACTGCGCTCTGCAATTAGGATAAAGCTTTCAATCAGAAGAGCAATTACCAAAATAAATGTGTAAATGAGACTGGCAGATTAGAGGAAAAGCAGGAGGAAATTACAAGTTGATTTAACGAGAGTTTCTTTGATGCTATGGGACCCAAGAAGCTTTAAAGAAAAACCTAAGTTCATTATAAAAGGGGGGAAAAAAAAGAAAAAAATGTATGTGTGTGTGTGTATAAATAAAAAAAATATATGTTTTTGTTTCTTTTTTTCCCCTTTTAATTTACTTTATTATAAAAATAATAATAATAATAATTATTATTATTATTATCATTTGTCCTTGGTACAAGATCACCACTTCAGGGTGAAACTCATTCTAGAAGCTTCATTTACGGGAGTGTGTGTTTTTTTTTTTTGTATTTATTTATTTTTATTCTGTGACGCTCTGTTGCACATTTTTGTGTGCTGTACTGCATTGAAATTTATTGAAATTTAACATGTTTACATTTTTCTTGCACACCAACAGCACCAAAGGGCACCTAGACAGAGGTAGCATTTGCTATTGTCCTTACGCTGAGCCTGCGATGGTCATCTCCGATCACTGTAGCTCATTATACAAACTGTGAATGAGCCCTAAAATGTCAAAGATTACTGAATACGTGCAATTTGTCACCAAGATGTGTGTGGTTTTTTTTTGTTTTTTGTTTTTTTTCATTTGACAAGTGTGTGTTGTAGCCATGTACATAGCACTGCGCACACACGTGTCACAACAAGCCTGGGATTAAATAATAGCATTGTCTGATTTGGTAAATTTATACCCGCTACACCCAACGTGAGAACAAATGACTGCGCCCACTCCCAAACCGCGACATGACGGATATTTTTATTACCTTCCTCCTTAAAGGAAAACTCCACTCGAGATACTTCTGTGAACTTATATAAGATCAGGATGAGCACATTTGGACTTTTGTTTTTGTGATTGTGATATCTGAAGCTGTGGGTGCTTACAGTGTCTGGGATTGATTTCCTGTAATCAAAAGCATCCATGCAATCTGCACAAAGAAAAAAAAAAATAAATATATAATGTGTGTGTGTGTATATGTATGTGTGTGTATATATGTGTGTGTGTGTGTGTGTGTGTGTGTGTGTGTGTATGTATGTATATATATATATATATATATATATATATATATATATATATATATATATATATATATATATATATATATATATATATATATATATATATATAATCTATCTCTATATCTCTCACCTGCCACTTTATTAGGTATACCTGTTCAATTGCTTAGTAACACAAATTGCTAATCAGCCAATCACACAACAGCAGCTCAATGCATTTAGGCATCTAGACGTGGTGAAGATGACTTTCTGAAGCTCAAACCAGAATGGGGAAGAAAATATCCAGTGAGCGCTTTTAAGGTACTTCCCATTCATTTCAATGGAGAGGGGAGTTTTTGTGGTGCTTTTTTAGTGCTCCAAAGATGCTGCTTGCAGGAGTTTTTTCACCGCCCCGCCAGCGCACCGCCCCAGTGTGAAAGCATTTATTAATTTTAATGGAAATAGAATTTCATGAGCTTTTCAGACACTTTTTTAGTGCAAAAGCGCCTCAGCGTGAAAGGGGTCGTAGGGACTGTGAGCCAGGCCTTCTCGTCCAACATCAGTGCCTGACCTCACAAATGCTCTCCCGGAAGAATGGTCAAACCTTCCCATAGACACACTCCTAAACCTTGTGAACAGCATTACTAGAATAGTTGAAGCTATTATAGCTGCAAAGGGTGGGCCAACTCCATATTGAACCCTACGGACTTGAGGCCCGTACACACGGTCAGAAAATGTGAAGATAAACTTCATCTGATGAACGATCTGCCGATTTTCTGATCGTTAGCATGCTGATTTTGACAGCCGATTACGAATTTTCGACAGACAAAAACTGGATGTGCAGGGTTGAAAATTTTTGTCTGATGTGACCACAACGTGTGATTTTTCTTCTTATTAGTACGGTTTTCTGACCAAAAAAAAAAAAAATCTGAAGAGCAAGACTAGGCATGCTCAGAAATGAAAGAACACATACAAAACAATTCAACACCTTACATCACTTCTGACGTTGAATTCTGTCGCACGAAAATTTTCTGATGGTGAGTAGCTTCTTAACTTTTCACTTTAAGACCAGCATCCAACAAACAACCGACGAAAATTCGTCCAATGATCTGACCGTGTGTACAAGGCTTAAGACCCCCATACACACTATTAGAATTTCTGCAGATTTTTGTCTTCAGATTTACCAAAACCATATAATATGAGGTCAAACCTTAAGAGTTTCAATTTGTATGCAATCAGGTAGGCCCTTACACTACATAGTTTTGGTAAATCTGAAGACAAAAATCTGTAGAAAATCTGCATGGTGTGTATGGGGCCTTAGAATGGGATATCATTAAAGATATATGTGACAAAAAAATAGTTGCAAAGAAAATTTGGTAGAGAAGGGAATATCAATTGAAAGTCATATCGTCAATATAATCCTGCAGTTGTTCAGTAAGGATGCCGATTGCACGCCTAACCTATACATATTGCAACAATGTGTATACGGTGTAGAATCCAGAAAATATGACATGCCAAACGAGTGATTATGTGAAGAAAAGAGACAAACCTTGTTGACTGCACATAATAGGATCGTGCAGAGTTGCCTGACAGCACAGAGGGGTTCCAGACTCCTCCCCCCCAGACCCCCCCAGCGTAGTACTAACATAAGAAGGCGTTAAATCTGGATGTGAATGGAGGGGATGCATCATTGAGCTCCCATTAAACGACCAACAAAGGGAGAGGTTTCCAGAGCCGATATGGGATAATACATTTGGGGGGGGGGGGGGAGTGCTATGAATGCATCATTAGAGGTCTGGAAATGTACCGAATCAGTGCCTGCAAGAAATAGACTGGAACCGGAGTGCGTGTGTGCTGTAGGCAATGGTACATGTAGGCCGGCTTTGAAATATTTGCATTTTACACACTCACAGTCAAGGCACATGCAAAAACACAAAAGTCAGAATAGGCACACAAAGTCAAAGAAGGCACATAAGACCCACCTGCATTGCATAGAGAAGCACAGAGACCCAGTGATGACGTCACAAAAAAATTAGGTATGTAATGTAAACAGGTTAAAAAAAAACAAAAACAAAAAAAAAAACGGGACCAGATAAGGAAAAATATAATCAGATTTAACATCATCTTTAATAAATCAAACCTTCTAAAACTAATAGATGTAGACTATGTGGCCGGGGGTCTGTACTGTCAGGGAAGAGTTACCATGGCTTGTGCTAGAGTGTGCAACTCCGCAGATGTTGTCGCCCCCCCCCCCCCCACACACACACACACCCGTTGCCAAAGGGTGTTTTTGTAATTAAATATTTTATAAGGCAGGATTATTCTGAAGTTCATTGTTAAAATTGTCACCCTAATACTTTTTACTTGTGTGAAGCTTACTGCTGCAGGGAACAGCATGTGTCCCCCTGCCCGAGCCGGTTTCCAGCGCTGGATGGAGAGTAGTAGAATGTCACAGGCCTCAGGAAGCAGTAGACCTCATAGACCTCATATTTGTCCCCAAACCTAGCCAGCACTGAAGGAAAACAAACAAATGGCCCCTGCCCCCACCTATAACTGGCCTTCACAGCAAGGAGCACATGGAAGGGCAATCACATGAAAGACAAAAACAGAACATCCCAAAGCTCAACTCACCAACCAGTTTGCCAACTGACCAAATTAACCTGTCCAACAGTCTGCGTTTAAAAACGGGGGTTTAGTTAGCATGCATTTGCAAACACAGGCCTTGCAGTATATGCATGCTTATGCAAATACGTGCTAACTAAACCCCCTGTTTTTAACGCAGACTGTTGGACAGGTTAATTTGGTCAGTTGGCAGACTGGTTGGTGAGTTGAGCTATGGAATGTTTTGTTTTTGTCTTTCAGCACCGAAGGAAGCCTGTAGCAGCATATTCTCCACTCCAGGAAAGGCAGGCTTTCAATAAAGCTCTGATACATATTTTGCTAAGATGGGTAAAGAAAGGGTACTGGGGTTGTCTTTCCAGGAAAAAATGCTGCTACAGGCCTCCTTCAGGGCTGGTTACACAAAGAAGGCCTATGCACTTGGTTAGTTGAACTTTGCTAATGGGGAGGGTCTGCTAGATTGTGAGCTTATGACACCTTTAGCAGAGATCCACATGACCAAGTGTCTAGACCAGTGGTTCTCATCCACCAGACCATAACTCACCGTTGGACTGCAGCTTTCCTTCTCCTGGGCCTCCAGTCAGATGTAGATCCCTTAACCTTTTACAGCACCTCCTCGCTTCCATTGTGCCCTTGGAACCTTAAGAGCCTGCAGCGTCCACAGTGCCCCCCAAGCTTCCTACAGTGTCGCCAAACATGCAGCAGAGCCCCCAGCCCTCCATCGTGCCTTCAACAGTGTTCCACTGTGGCCCCTAACCTCTCACAAGGCCCCCCAGCCTTCTTCCACAGTGCCCCCCCAACACTCAACCAGCATGCTTCAGAGCCCCTAGCTTTTCATTGTGCCTCAAACAGTGTCCCACTGTAGCCCCCAACCTCCCACAATGCCCCTGTGCCTTCCTCCACCCCTCCCCAGTGCCACAACCTCCCACGGCATCCCACAACCCTCCTAAAAGTTTCAACCAGCATGCTGCAGAGCCCCTAGCCCTCCGTTGTGCCTCCCAACAGTGTCCTGCAGTGGCCCCCTCCAACCTTCCACAGTGTCCATCAGCCTTATGAAGAGCCTCTACCCCTCCATAGTGCCCCCAAACATGTACCATTGTGCTCCCAGGCCCTTGAGACCCCTCAGCTGCCACAGTGAGCCTTATCCTTCTGCAGAGCCTCCACCCCTCCATAGTGCCCCCAACCATATCACCAGAGTGCTCCCAGGCCCTTGAGACCCCTTATCCTCCACAGTGCCCCCCCAGGCTTCTGCAGAGCCTTCAACCCTCCCAAAGTTTCAAACAGCATGCTGCAGAGCTCCTAGCCCTCCATTGTACCTCCAACAGTGTCCTGCAGTAGCCCCCAACCTTCTACAGTGCCCATCAGCCTTCCGCAGAGCCGCCACCCCTCCAAAGTGCCTCCAAACATGTACCAGAGTGCTCTCTAGCCCTTGAGACCCCTCAGCCTCCACAGTGTCCCCCCCCCCCCAGGCTTCTACAGAGCTTCCACCCCTCCATAGTGCCCCCAACCTCCAACATTGACCCTCATCCTTCCGCAGAGCCTCCATCCTTCCGTAATGCGCCCAACCATATCCCCACAGTGCTCTCAGGCCCTTGGGACCCCAGACTTCTGAAGAGCCTCCACTACTCCATAGTATCTCCAATAGTGACCCCCAGGCTCCTCCAGAAACCTCACCCCCTACAGGACCAACAAGTTTGCTGCAGAGTCCTCTAACCCACTTCAGAACCCCTGTTCCCCCAACTTTGCCTCCTATATAGGAGCTTCCTGTCATAAAGACCGGTCTTTGCTGCTCTCCTTCCTTGTGCAGGGCGACTAGTTCTGTATCTGATGGCTTGTAATGGGTGGAGCCTGCTCTGCTCAGGCTACGTACAGCACAGTGGGAGGAATAGTGCCCCATCATTGGTGTTAGTTGGAGGAATTGTGCCCCATTGTTGTCAGTGGGAGGAATAGTGCCCCATTGTTGGTGTCAGTGGGAGGAATTGTACCCCAGTCATTGGCCGCATTTTGGAGACCATTGCTATAGAGGAATATATTGAAAATCTTTGTACCCGGAGTTCAGCTTTACTTTCTGCATACCGCTAAAAGGCGATCCTCTAAGTTCTGTAAATGGAGTGCGGTGTTCGCACATTAATGACTTCCTTGTTTTCGGCGCACAGAACTCTCATTTCTCCTTCTGGCACCAAAACGCGATATAGATCAGAATTTTTGTACAGAAGGGGAAGTTATAAAGTTCACGCAGAGAAAGTCACGTTACATCTAGTAACCTGTTCGGTGGAAAGTCCTGAACATTGTCCCCCCCGCTGGCTGCTGCCCCCCCCCCCATTACTCATCATTATGTAAAGTTGAGGGGGATTCTGGATGTCACTTTGGGGGTTTCCATGTGGACTTGGCACAGCTGAGCTCCCCCTCCAATGGAAGACTCCAAAAATCCCCTCTTCTAAATTTTATATAGAGAAGCAGAAGTGACGCCAAGCCAGAGCCTGGGAGCCAATCGTAAGAGCAGCTTGTCTGAGGCCGTATTGCACAACACCAGGACGCAATCCTCTCCTCTGTGTGTATGGGTTCAGGAGTCTGGATTTTGTTTGGCGGAGGGGAGAAGGGGGGGGGGGGTGAATCACTGAAGTCGGGATCTGGAGGATATTTAAAGAGCAGAAAGTGCTGAACAAACAGAAAGAAGATTCTCATTCATGGGAAAAGCAGAGGGACGCGTGGAGGGAACTGAACCGTACCCTGGGCTGTGGGAAGTGTACACAACACGCCGCTTAAAGGGACACACCACCTAGACATGGACATTGTGCATTTAAAGCGGTAATCAACCCAAAACCAGAAATGTAATAGATCGCAGCTCACCAATCATTAGATGTGGTGACTACATTTGTTTTCTTTTTTTAGGCTTTTTTTTTTTTTCTTCTGTTTTTACCTGGTGATCTGACCAGTAACACACCACCTCTATTAGTGGGACACGTCTCTGGAGGAATGAGCACAGGAGGCACAGCAAACAGTAGCATTGTCAATCAGCGCAAAGCAGATTTATCCAAAAAAATCTTAAGTTCTACATTAACCTTTTCGCTGCCAGGACCGTTTTTGGCTTTTTTTTTTTTTTTTTTTTTTTTGCACACAAGCTTAACCACTTCAGCCCCCGAAGATTTTACCCCCTTCCTGATCAGAGCACTTTTTACAATTTGGCACTGCGTCACTTTAACAGACAATTGTGCAGTCGTGCAAAGCTGTACCCAAACGAAATTTGCATCCTTTTTTTCCCACAAATAGAGATTTCTTTTGGTGGTATTTGATCACCACTGCAGTTTTTATTTTTTGCGCTATAAACAAAAAAAGAGCAGCAATTTTGAAAAAAAAAACCCCAATATTTTTTACTTTTTGCTATAATAAATATCCCCAAATTAAAAAAAAAAATAAAATCATTTCTTCATCAGTATAGGCTGATATATATTCTTCTACATGTTTTTGGTAAAAAAAAAAAATCGCAATAAGCATTTGGTGTGCGCAAAAGTTATAGCTTCTACAAACTATGGGAAAGTTTTTTTTTATGGCTATTAATAATAATAATAATAATAATTATTATTTTTTTTTTACTAGCAATGGCGGTGATCTGCAATTTTTAGCGGTATTGCAACGGACAGATCGGACACTTTTGACACATTGGTGCTATGAAAATGCACTGATTACTGTGTAAATGTCACTGGCAGGGAAGGGGTTAACACTAGGGGGCGAACAAGGGGTTAAATGTGTTCCCTCAGTGTGTTCTAACTGTACAGGGATAGGACTGACTAGGAGAGGAGACATATTGCTGTTCCTACTTACTAGGAACAAATGACATGTCTCCTCTCTTCTGACCGCACAGAGATTTGTGTGTATACAAACACAAATCCCCATGCTGGCGCTCTTAACCGCGATCGCCGACCACGCGCATCGGGTCCCCCGCCGTGCAGCGTGCCCCCTCTGGTGGCCGAAAAAAGGAATGACTTATCCATTCGGGATTTCGCCCAGGAGAGCCATTCTGCCGCAGTATATCTGCGTGAGTCGGTCGGGAACTGGTAAAAAAAAACATTTTGTAAGTCTGAAGTTTAAATCAAACCCCCAAAACATGATATATTTTCTGAAAGCAGACACCCTAGAGAATAAAATCCTGGTAGTTCCAATTGTTTTGGTACATATGAAAAGGAAGGTTGGGACTTTAGATGAGGCTATTGACTAGAGGTTAGGTTGTAAAAGCATTTAATTGCTCTAGATATATATATAAATACATACCAATAATGCAAAGACAGGTACAAAAATATAATTTAATTTATATACACATGCACACATGGCATGGGCATCAAGAAAACATATATTTCTGGCCCTGGCTCCATACTCACCATACATCAATGTACTTCATTCCATGTAAGTACCTAGGATTGGCAACTTTGCCTGTTACTCTCAGTACCATTTTAGACTAACCTATACCCTGTATCTTGTAGATGCCTTTGAGCACGAGGAAGTGTTTTATACACGAAACGCGTTAGTCATCTAGGATGCAGTCATATGCCTACCAATAGGAATCAATCTAGAACCATTATCTACAACCAACCATGTTTATACTTTTTATAACATTGCAATGTGCCGCTCAGATGACGTGTGTGTGTGTGTGTATGTGTATATATATATATATATATATATGTGTGTGTGTGTGTGTGTGTATATGTATATATATATATATATATATATATATATATATATATATATATATATATATATATATATATATATATATATATATATATACACACACAGTGCTGTCCTGGAAGATTGGTATGATTGCTCATGTGTTCATTCATAACTGAAGCATAGTAAACTGTATGTACTATGCTTTAGTTTGTGAATGAACAAGAAGCCACTCAACAGAGCACTTCCCATTCATTCTCTGTCCAGTGCAGCTGACGCCGCAGAGAAAGGGACTGGAGAATCTCTGACCAGTCTGTTTAGACCCCCCTGATATTTCACCAAAGCACCCCAATGGGGCTCCTTAAAATTCACATCCGACCAAAATGAGGAGGAAAGAGGGACTTTGTTCTGAATGAGGGTCAGTCCCTTGAAATAAGGGACAGTTGGGAGCTATGGGTATGTGATTTAGGGACCTTAGCTACTTGAGGACGGAGACGAATGGCATGTAAAGAGCTGCATTATTTGTCAATGCTAAATAAACCTTTTCTAATAAACAACTAAATAAATAATTTTTTAAGATGTTTTTCTGCATTTGGGTGTAGTACAAACTTTCACCAATAGGTGGCACTATCTTCATTACTGCCTTTTCTGCTACTTAAACCATGGCTTGTCTCATGCTTTTACTTTTATATTATGTAAACCAATTCCGCATTCGCTACATTTGCTTCAGTTTGTACATTATGTTGCTATTGTTTCCCTTCACAAAAAATCCCCCGGGGAATACCAAAGATCAGCGATAACCGAGCTGTAACATGTTTTTAGCGAGTACATATTTGGCCCTACTCCTTTTTTTTTTTTTTTTTCCGGAAAGTCCTTTTTGGTGATGGCGCGTTTCACCCCTTTGCATGCTTGCTGTGTCATTAACATGAATGTCCTAAGCCTTAAAGTGGTCACATGTACCCAGTGAAGTGACTGACCGCAGGTAATACACAGAGAGAAAACAAATCTTCCTACACAGGTTGTACCCGTTTATCTGCTGTCTTCTCTTCTCTACATTCGTTCCAAGTGCCACATTTATAAAGCTTGTCTGAAATGTCAAAAAAAAAAAAAAAGGTGGCGGGGAGGTGACGTTACACTCTGCAGAGCTCAGTGAAGAGAGCTCTGAGAGCTGATTGGAGGAAAGAGATGCACCCCCTCTTCACACAGCACACATGAATAGAGCTGAGGCTGTAAATCACAGGCTGTGTGCTGGAGGTCCCTCCCCTGTCACCTTTTATCTCTTGGTGTCAGCAAACATGTCAGAAGTGACTAATGCAGATAGTGGGGGATCGAGGCAACAGAAATGACATTTAGTGCTCTGGTTTGAGACAAGTACACACCATAGAGGGGGATATGCTTTGTTCATATTTCATGTTTCATATTTCACTTTGAGGCCCCATTCACAGTCTGGCATTTGACGTTCTGCAGTTCAACTAAAAATATTGTTTGAAAATACAATCAAATTAATAATAATTAATAATCAAATATATGAGCAATCAGAAGTGATCAACAAAATTCTACCAGCTGGCAGAGTCCAAATTGATCGATTTGGAGGGTCTTTGGGTTGCGATTTCCATTCAGTTTAATAGGTTTAGCCTCATTGATTGATCTGTCATATGAATACAAGTGTGGCCACCATTAACTGGTTGTTAGCTGAACAGGTGTCCCCATTGGAGGATTTGCTCTCACTTCCTGTTTCAGTGACTACAGTAAACTTTCAATCTCCATGAACAGGGACCCCCCCCCCCCCATTCCTTCTTTATTTAACTGTACTGTAAATAAACTGTCCCCCTTTATATTGTAAAGTGCTGCCCAAACTGCTGACGCTAAAATCCTGTATAATTTTATTTCAAGGTGTACAGCAGAGCTCAGAGGGTGGGAGGGAAAAAGCAGCACGACGAGCAAGTCGGGTGTGTTGCAGTGCAAGGAGCACCATGATGGGAGGAGAAAGCAGAGGTATGGACAGATGAGATCATTGGTCTTCTGCTTCTCTTTGGGGGAGACCTGTAAGTGAAAATGAAACTGCAACATAGAAAGATCAGATATGATGGGGCTGTGCTGTGTGGCAGAGCTGTGTAAATCTCAGGACTGGTTGGGCAGGTTTAAAAAAAATGTATTTAGTGGTTACCCCAGAGTTTGGTTGTAATGTAATTTTTGTTGCTGTCCTTAGAGGTAAAATGTGAGTAATGTGAGGGGCCTGCCCTGTGTATCTAAACCTATGTAATGTGGTGTTGGCCAAGTGTTTGGGAGTCTGAACATTTTCATTTATTACTATGTTACCATTGTGATGTTTGTTATTTTTAGGCGATTGTTGTATATAGAATATATTTTTGTACTATGGGTACTGCACAGTCAGGCTGCCAGTGAAGTCCATGAAGGAACCTTGTTGGGTATGACTCTACTTGTTTGTCCTCTCTCGGCAGGTTGCGTGCGTTGGTAACCCATGGTGGTCGGACGCCCAGGGACACTCCTGGGGCAGCCAGAGCTTCCCCTTTGCCTGGAACCAGCCAATCGCAAAGCTAAATCCATGTCCCCCGAAAGAAAAGAAGAAAGCCTGTGGGAGCCTGTGGAGGAGGTGGAAGGGGACTCAACGTCTTCAGAGGGAGGGAGGATCACCGACAGCACCGACGACGAAGAGACCAGCAGCACAGAGAGCGCTCAGGTGAGTTCCTCTGCACTGAGCAGAAGAGATTTTAGAGTGAATGTATAAGTTGTAGTAATGGGAGGCAGAGAGCAAGAGTGAGCGACTTCTTCCATCTCCCTATTCATTAGGATTCCTGTGCCAGTTTCCCCTACCACCTCCCCTAATGCAATCCGACATGCTGGTTAAGAACAATTGTTGGGTGGCCGGATCATACTTGTCCAGTTGGCCGTTGTCTGGTGTCTCCTGCAATCCTGGAACCTGGTCCTTTTAGCACTACAGGCAAAAAGGCTGAAGTTCCCTTTCCCTCACTTCAGTAGCAAAGGTTGCAGGTCCTGTCTTTCTTGCACCCACTTTCTGCTTCAGTGCCCAAGGTGGTCACCTCTTCTGTCTACCCTTCGGCCGGGCACCTGTGTTGCCAGCACTGGAAATATGTTAATGCAGGTGTGTCTTGCTTTTTTTGCTCTTTGGACTCCCAGCAGACTTCAGACACACCTGCTTTGCCATATCTCCAGCATCGGTGACACAGGTGCCCGGCCAAAGGGTAGAAAGAAGAGGCGACTACCTTTGGGCACTACAGCAGAAGGGGCGTGCGAGAAGGACAGGTCCTGCAATCCTTTGCTAGGACTTCAGTAGCATAGATTGCAGTTCCTGTCCTCCTTGCACCCCCCTTTCTGCTATAGTGCCCTTGGTGGTCGACCCTTGCCACCTTTCCCAATGCAAGCCCACATGCTTGTTCAAGAACGATTGTTGAGTGGTCTGATCATATTTGTCCAGTTGGCCATTGTCTGGTGTCTCTGGGCACCTGCAATGTCTGGTCAAGGTCCTTTAGCACTACAGGCAAAAAGGCTGAAGTTCCCCTTCCGTCACTTCAGTAGAATGGAATTCAGGTCCTGTCCTTCTTGCACCCCCTTTCTGCTGCAGCGTCCAAGGTGGTCACCTCTTCTGTCAACCCTTCGGCCGGGCACCTGTGTTGCCGGCGCTGGAGGTATGGCTGTGTCAGAAGGCACACCTGCTGAGAGGCCAAAGAGCAAAAAAGGTCAGACACACCTGCATTGCCATATCTTCAGTGCCGGCAACACAGGTGCCCGGTCGAAGGGTAGACTGAAAAGGCGACCACCTTCGACCAGACACCTTTGTTGCCAGTACTGGATATGTGGCAGCGCAGGTGTGTCTGAAGGCCAAGCTGAGGCCAGGAAAATAGTTGCAGGCTCAGAAACTTTTGTCACTGTCTACAGGATGGCACCCTTGTCTTCTGCAGCATGTGGGCCAGAAATGCAAGCTACATCTATTTTTAGATATACAGAATAAGTAAATGTGATCAGCCCAATGTTAATAATGAATTTGGTGTCATGTGTAGTTTGTATTGTTATTTGTGTGTGTATGTGAATATAAAAAAAAAAAAAAAAATATATATATATATATATATATATATATATATATATATATATATATATATATATATATATATATATATATATATATATATATATAATGAAATAATTATTTATATTTAATTTTATTAATTTCAATGGGCTGCCCTATGCACAAAAAAATCAAATCAAAAGAAGGCCCTGCATGTAGTATTGCGGCACCATGCATTTTGACACGCATGGGGGTCTTGCTTTACAGATGATATATATTGTTTTGTTTTATTTTAATATTTTTAATTTTGTTATAAAATAACAAATGTAGCATAAAACCTATAATAACAAATCTAAAATAAAAAAATAACAAATCTAAAACAAAACACAAAATAAAAAAAAAATATATAAAACTAACTAACTAGACTAACTTTTGAGCGTTTTCTCATGTGTAGGACAGCCCATTCGTTTTAATGGGCTACATGCAGAACCACGGGCAGATGCACAAAATGTGAACCTAGCCTTAACGACACCGCCGCACGTTTCTGTGTGTGGCGGGAAATTCCTGAAAAGCACAAATGTGAACCTAGCCTGAGTATAGGTCTTGCTTTACAGACATGGTGTGGGAGTGGCTGCCCTGTATGGAGGGGCTGGTAAATAGGTGAACCAACAGGATAAAGAGATCAGGATGGGTGTGGCCATTGTGGTCAGGTGAGGAGGCGGGGCAGTGGCACAGTGTTTGCAGCATTTCAAATTCTAAAAATCGTCTCCTTCACTGTGCAGCCATAAAACAGCGAAAAACAAGCAAATGTGCGTTCCCTTTAAAATAATTAATAGTAGCAAAATCCGTTCTTCTTGATGCGTTTCAGATGTATACTTTATCTGGTTGGGGTTGTCCTTGAAGTAACCACAAGGCTGCCGTCCTCTTACATTTCTCACCCTCTGAAAGAGGAGCTGTAGCTCTCATTCATCTTGCTTCAAACAAATTAGTCATTAAATACTGAAGAAGAAGAATTAGTCGTTCTTCACATTCTAGAGCTCTTCCAGCAAATTAACTCTTTTGAAGGCGATAGTTTGGTGTTCACCCCATTTATTTATGGACAGGGCTATTTCATTCTCCCTCTTGGGAGTTAAATGTTAAAATAGGGGACTGCCAGGCGTTTTGGAACAGGAAGTTTCCCACCAGTGACCGTAAATAAACTATTGAAGAGGGACAGACTTGGTATTACAGTACATGGCTTGTGTAGTTGGGGACACTCGGAAGAGAAAATATATAATGGTCTAGGTCAGTTGTGCTAATTTTCATTTTTAGAGCCCATCTCTAGGGAAAAGAACAATCCTCCCTTGCAGTTTTGCTGCCACTGCACTGCAAGGGTTAAATGCTGGGGACCCCCCCCCAATCCCCAATGCTAATCCAGGGGTGGACTGTCCCTCGCCAACCTCATGTTCAATGCAGGGCTCTGCGTTGTACTTGATGACATCAGAGGACCTGTGACCACCAAAGCATAGCTGGTCTTGCAGCCTAGAGGGTGCCTGAGGGAATGGAGGTTTGGGTGAGTAAAAGTTATTTTTCTTGCCCCCTAGACACAAATGAGCTTTGAATCCTTGCAATGTAGGGGCAGCCCCACTTCAAGGAAGAATTTTTCCTTTCCCTGGAGTTAAGCTTTAAAAGTATCTAAGCTTGTTGTTGTGTTTTCAGGACAGGCAGTGAAAGAAATCTTCCCAAAGGAATATCTGCACAAGAAGCATTTCCATGGTCTCTGACCATCTCTCTTGTAGTAACTCCATGGTTTCTGACTGTCTCTTGAAGCATTTCTAGGAACTCTGGCCATCTCTTACAAAAAGTCTGGCCTTCTTTCGTAGCATTTCCATAGTCTTTAACCATCACTTGAAGCATATCCATGTCTCTGACCATCTTTTGAAGCATTTCCATTGTCTCTGACTGTATCTTGTAGCTTTTCCATTGTCTCTGACCACCTCTTGTAGTGTTTCCATAGTCTCTAACCATCTTTTAAACCATTTCTCTGGACATCTCTTGTAACATTTCTATAGTCTCACTCTGATAATCTCTTGAATAATGGCCATGGTCTCTGACAATCTTTTGTAGCGTTTTAATGGTCTTTGTCCATATTTATTACATTTAAATTGTTTCTGCCCTTCTCTTGTAGTGTTTCCATAGTCTCCAACCATCTCTTGTAGTGTTTCCATAGTCTCAAACCTTCGCTTGTAGTGTTTCCCTAGTCCCCAACCATCTCTTGTAGCGCTTCCATGATCTCTGATCACCTCTTGAACACTTTCCATGGTATTTGATCATCTCTTGAAGCATTCTCATGGTCTCTGGCCATCTCCTGTAACATTTCTTTAGTCTCTGACCATCTCTTCTAGCATTTCCATAGTTTCTAACCATCTCTTTAACCATTCCCATGGTCTCTTATCATCTCTTTAACCATTCCCATGGTCTCTTATCATCTCTTTAACCATTCCCATGGTCTCATCATCTCTTGAACCATTCCCATGGTCTCTGATCATCTCTTGAACCATCCCCATGGTCTCTGATCATCTCTTGAACCATTCCCATGGTCTCTGATCATCTCTTGAAACCTGTCTATAGTCTCTGATCATCTCCTGCAGTGTTTCCATGGTCTTTGACCATTTTTTATTACATTTCCATGGTTTCCGCCCCTCTCTTGTAGCATTTCCATGCTCTATAACCAGCTGTTGTAGCATTTTCATAGTCTGATGTTGCACAACTGCAGTCTCTGACAGCTATTAGTAGACTTAAATTCACAGAATTTTATACAAGGCCCTTTGGTGATGTCAGGTGGCCCCACTTGAAGCTCACTATTTTATGTAGGTGACCACCACTGCCATATTCTATCAAAAAAGTAGTTGGAACTTATAGTTTACTTTCATGTCTTGACGTTTATTTTTAGATCTCTTTTTGTGTCTATAAAATCTTTATTTTATAAATAAACATTGAAAAAAAATGTTTCTATTGTTTATTGTATTAGTATTGAACGCTATAAATAACAGACATGTATACAAAATACACTACGTTTCACATAAAACTGGTAATCCAGGTTTATGCTTCTATTTTGGATGCGGAGGTGCTGGTTGGTTATAGAATTGTCTATCTATTAGTCCTTACTAAGCTGTATGGGCTCTGGGGGTAGAGACACACTCAAAGATTGGTATTGTCAGAAAATACATTGAGAGAAAATCCTGGATTCGTTATTATTTTTAAAAATAACATTTCCGTGCCTGGTGAACTGACCATTTTTATAACACATCATTATTAAAAATCTAGTTTACTTTTGGTAGTGCGGTGTTTCTTATTACAACGTTGGGAGTCCTCATGCAAATAGTGCTCGTTGTGGAGGATTTTGGCAAGAGAACTAGAATAGCCTCTATAGAGTCTGAAATGTCATTTGCTAAAATCCTCATAATGTGTATAGGCCTGGCGGGGGTCTTGCATTTTAATTAACACATGTTAAAATTTTGCTTTAAGGTTTTCTCTACAACTGGCAAACCCCCGGAGATGGTACACGATGAGGGTACAAAGTAGAACATCAAAATTCATGGCATGCTTTTATCAGGATGTTAGGGAATGGGGGAGATGTTTCTCCTAGGATTGCTTATCACTGTTTGAATCTAAAAACAGAACATAGCATCCATTCTAGCTTTTGAAAAGTAAAACTATTTTAGTAAAAAAAAAAAAACCTAAAAAGAAAAAACCCTTCAAAAGATTTGGACATATTACCTATAGATGAGTTTTTTTTTTTTGTCTTCTTTGGCAGCAATTGGCCTATGTAATGGGCCTGTCTTGACTTTGAAAGCTTAACTGGCATCCTGGAGTCTTGTATGCATTTTGTATTGTCGGTATCATGGTAGTAAGCCTATGGATAATCTGCCACCATGCCTTGTTCATCTTTATTTAGGATGAGCAGTCAGATTTGGTCATGAGGTCATCCACTCTTAACCAAGGTTCCAGAGAACCCCAAAGTTCCTCCAGAAGTGTCTAGGGCTTCCTTGAGCTGTGAGTGATCAACCTCTCATCTGATAGTTCTTGTATGGTTTCAGGTGCAATGCTGCTTGGCAGAGCCAGCAGTATAACACCAATTATCTTTTTAGCTGGCTAAGGGTGGCATTCCGACCACCACTGTAGAGGTTTCATTCTTCCCACTAACCTCCA
Organism: Aquarana catesbeiana; assembly: GCF_042186555.1. Classification (NCBI taxonomy): domain Eukaryota; kingdom Metazoa; phylum Chordata; class Amphibia; order Anura; family Ranidae; genus Aquarana; species Aquarana catesbeiana. Next base: position 33,236,904 of record NC_133333.1, on the reverse strand, counting down.
ATGGATTATCTGCTCATTGGGCAGCTTCTACACATGGTCACCTTGGGTTGGGCTAAAGATGAATAAATGCTAGATATAAAGCACCATGCTTTGTTCATCTTTGTTTAGGATGAACAGTCAGATTTGACCATGACCACAGAGGTCATCCATTCTCAAAGAAGGTTTCATAGAACCTCCAGGTTCCATTGGAAGTCACCACACTGTAATATTTTAGCCCAGATAAAAGTTCTGACTCTGGATAATCTGGCCATTGGGCAGCTTTTAAAGATTCCCACAATCACTTTGTTTTGGACTAAAGATGAACGAGTCTAGAAGGCAACACACTGTAATATTTGAGTCCAGATAGAAGTTTATTTTAAAGACAAGGTTGGTGCTCCCTCTGTTTCTGCTTTTTCTAGTGTTCCTTTTGGGCTTCCCCAGACCTTGACCAGCTTTGAACTATTGAAGACCTAAGATTCTTCATTGCTGGAACATCCATATTGTGCACAAGAGGTTGTTTGTTTTGTTTGCATACTTATGTGCTTTGCAACCACCTACACCGCCCCAGGGATTGGCTGAGACCCATAAACATTCAGGCTACTCACTTAATTTGCTACACTCCTATGTTCTGGAACCTTCCAGAAGGCAGGAAGAAGTTATCAAGTCTGTAGCCTGTGAGACCCTGATCAGCCCAAGCAATCAACAGCTGCTCCATTGATTAAAGAAGAGCCACATAAGAAAGGCTAAATTTACCTAGCAACCTAGTACCTAACTAGGAGGGTGCTACACAGCCAATCATGTCTTCGGGGTGGATACACACCACGCCTGTCCAGTTTTTTTTGCGGTCTGTGCTTCCATGCTCATGGAAATTCCCCCCACTATTTTTCCTAGTGACTGTTAACACTGAACATGAAAGAAAATCCCATATTTTGGGTTGTCATCTGACATTGGGGGACATTAGTTCTGACAGAAACCAGGGATTTTCTCACTGTGAAGGGATTTCCTCACACTTCCTGTTGTGACAATTGGACAGGAAGTGAAGGGAAATCTCCCCAACGGGGACACAGATGGCAAAAAAACAAAAAAAAAAACTGAAAGGGACTTAACCCTCCCTTACTCTATCGAAAATTGGGAAAAAAAGTTTTGCTTTGGTTCTACCTTTCACAGTGCAAGCTTCAGAGCTGTCACCCATCTCTCACATTGAACCACCAGCTGTCATCAGTCAGATTATCAGCCAAAGAAAGACAGACGGCAATAAAAAGCTGACGGGTAGCTGAGAAGGTAGTCATGTACAAGTCAATGCAATTATTTCATTATCTATTGTGATGGTGGATCTACCTCGCGGGTCTGCCATTGGCTTTCGTGCAGCCCCTCCCCCCTTGCAGTAAAGTTCATAAATATGGCAGGTGACTGCGCAGTTTTTTTATTGTCTGCATAATCAAAAATTTGATGTGTGACTATTAAAATCCCTCCCAAATCCCTGATGTGACGGGCTGCGAGAGTAGATAGTAAAAATAATTACAGGTGTCAGATTTGGACACAAAAAGAGGCGTTTGTGAGATCCGCGTTCCTCCCTCCACACCTCTCCTACCAAAAATCATCGCTCATTTAAAGTGGTACCGTCCCTGTCTAGTCCCAGATTCCGTAGTCATGACTTGGCAGCCAGATCTTCCACTGCAGGATCATGGCATAAACACGTGTGATTGTTCTAGCCATGTGACCGTGTTTATGCATTAAGCAGACATCTGTAGTGTTGGCTTCTTTTGGGGTAATAATGCCGATCACTCCGGAATATTATTTGGACTTTCACTTTTTTTTTTTTTTTTTTTACCCACCAACCTGCTGACATTTAAAGCTGAACCCTGGGCACAAAACTTTAAATACAGTTGTGTGAAAAAGTATTTGCCCCCTTTCAGATTTTTAATTTGTTTGCATATTTGTCACACTTAAATGACTCAACTCGTCAAACAAATTTTACTATTACACAAAGATAACCCGAGTAAATACAAAATAGAGTTTTTAAATGATGGCTTCTTTTATTAAGGCAAAAAAGCTGTCCAAACCTGCCTGACTTTATGTGAAAAAGTAATTGCCCCCTAAACCTAATAACTGGTTGTGCCACCCTTGGCGGCAATAACTGCAATCAAGCGTTTGCTATAACTGGCAATAAGTCTTTTACATTGCTGTGGAGCAATTTTGTTCACTCTTCTTTGCAGAATTGTTTTAATTTAACCACACTGGAGGGTTTTCCAGCATGAACGGCCTGTGTAAGGTCATGATACAGCATCTCAATTGGATTTAAGTCCGGGCTTTGATTAGGCCACTCCAAATCCTAAATTTTGCTTTGTTTGAACCATTTGGAGGTGGACTTGCTATTGTGCTTTGGATCATTGTCCTGCTGCATAACCCAAGTGCACTTGAGCTTGAGGTTACGAACTGATGGCCGGACATTCTCCTTTAGGATTTTCTAGCAGAGCTCAGAATTCATGGTTACATCAATTATGGTAAGTCGTCCAGGTTCTGAAGCTACAAAGCAGCCCCAGACCATCACGCTACCACCACCATGTCTGACTGTTGGTATGATGTTCTTTTTATGAAATGCTGTATTTGTTTTATGGCAGATGTAACGGGACGCACACCTTCCAAAAAGTAAAATTTTTCTCTCATCAGTCCACAGAATATTTGCCTAAAAGTCCTGGGGATAACCAAGATTTTTTTTTTTTTTTTGGCAAATGTGAGACAAGCCTTTTGTGTTCTTTTTGGTCAGCAGTGGCTTTGACCTTGGAACTCTCCCATGGATGCCATTTTTGCCCATTCTCTTTCTTATTGTTGAATCATGAACACTGATCTTACCTGAGGCAAGTGAGGCCTGCAGTTCTTTAGATGTTCTGGGTTCTTTTATGACCTCCTGGATGAGTCCTCGTCATGCTCTTGGAGTCATTTTTGTAGGCCGGACACTCCTGGGAATGTTCTCCACTGTTCTAAGTTATCTCCATTTGTGGATAATGGCTCTCCCCGTGGTTCACTGGAGTTCCAAAGCCTTAGAAATGGCTTTGAAACCCTTCCTAGACTGATACATGTACATTACCTTGTTTCTAATCTCTTCTTGAATTTTTTTAGATTGTGGCTTTTTGTGATCTGTTAGCGTGCTTCACTTTGTCAGACAGCTTCTATTTATGTGATTTCTTGATTCTACAGGTCTGGCAGTAATTAGGCCTGGGTTTGGCAAGTGAAATCTAACTCGGCTTTTCAAAAAATTGTGGTTAATCACAGTTCATTTATGATTCAGCATGGTAGGGGGCAATTACTTTTTCACATAGGGCCAGGCAAGTTTGATCAGCTTTTTTCCCTTAATAAATGAAATAATTTTAAAACTGCATCTTGGATTTACTCAGGTTGTCTTTGTGTAATACTAAAATTTGTTTGATGATCTGAATCTGCAGTGGGCGATGGGTTATGAGCTATGGATTATCTCCCCAGTGGGTGCACTATGGGCGGTGGACTATGGGTGATGGGTTATGGACTATGTACTATGGACTATGCGTTATCTCCTCAGTGGGTGCACTATGGGCAGTGGGCTAACACTCATAGTTCACTGCCCATAGTGCACCCACTGAGGAGATAACCCATAGTCCATGACCTCTGCTATGGGTCATGGACTATGGGTTATCACCTCAGTGAGTGGGCTATGGGTGATGGGTCATTGACTATGGGTTATGGGCTATGAGTTATGTACACTATTGGTGATGGGGAATGGGCTATGGACGATGAGCGATGGGTTATGGACTATGAGTTATCTCCTCAGTGGTTGCACTATGGGCAGGGGGTGATGAGAGATGGGTTATGGGTATGGACTATGGGTTATCTCCTCAGTGGGTGCACTATTGGCAATGGGCTATGGACGATGAGCGATGGGTTATGGACTATGAGTTATCTCCTCAGTGGTTGCACTATGGGCAGGGGGCAGGGGGTGATGAGAGATGGGTTATGGGTATGGACTATGAGTTATCTCCTCAGTGGTTGCACTATGGGCAGGGGGTGATGAGAGATGGGTTATGGGTATGGACTATGGGTTATCTCCTCAGTGGGTGCACTATGGGTGGTGGGCAGTGGGCTATGGACGATGTACGATGAGCGATGGGTTATGGGCTATGGACTATCTCCTCAGTGGGTGCACTATAGGCGGTGGACTGTGGGCAATGGGTTATGGACTATGGGTTATCTCCTCAGTGGGTGCACTGTGGGCTATGAGCGATGGACTATGGGTCATGGGTTATCTCCTCAGTCAGTGGGCTATGGACTATGGGCAATGAGTGATGGGTTATGGGCTGTGGGTTATCTCCCCAGTGGGTGCACTATGGGCTGTGGGCATTGGGTTATGGGCAATGGACTATGGAATATGTAGTATGCATTGAGCAGTGTACAGGACTGCAACTAACGTACAATGTTTCTTCCAAACAAATGGGGGGGGGGTTAGAGGTCCAGAAGCTCATGGAGGATTTTACAAGGAGGCAGAAAAACACAGTAAGAAACAATTTCATTAAAGATAGATTAAGTAGTAGATATGTATGGATGATTGTTGGAGGATAAGGAAATTGTTTAGTGTCACTTAAAAAAACAACATGGCAGCCTGGCAAGCAACATTTTTAAAAGGAGTGGTCAGCAATGACAGTCAGATTGTAATTTTCCCATTGGGGGGGGGGGGTTCTGTGTCGGGGCTCCCATAGACTCGGCTGGATTCTCAGTATAAATTCTTCCCACATTCAGAACAATAATTGTATCATTCAGCAAGTTTCCAGTGTTGCAATCAAATCACATGTATGGATGACCCCGACCTCCTCCATGGATGATGGAAAGTCACATTCTGTAAAGTTGCTGAAATGAGTGTTGGACATAGATCACTAAATTTCTACATCAGGGTCACCACAAAGACCGGGGGTGGATGGCGGATGAGATTAAATGTGGATGGAATTGCTCTATCTGTGGTCAAATAAAATGTACGTTTTTCTAAATATTGACATAGCGCGTTTCCTCTTGCTCCTTTAAAAAAAAAAAAAGTGTGGGCTGTGATCGTTACTTAAAGCAGAACTCCAGCCAAAAATAACTAGGTAAAAATGAATAGGTCGATTAAAAGATAAAATACCAAAACCAGCTTTTTCTGCAATAATCACGTTTAATCCAGAGTATACATTTCTGCCACTAGATGTCCTCAGTCTGACAGCCGCCAACATTCAACCCACTTCCTCTGATCCCAGGTTGTCCTGGACCCACCCCGGGAGAAGCAGCACATTGATGACTCCATCTCTCTGTCACTTTGCTCTCTCCTCCTATCAGCATGCTTCTGGTCAGCACATGACCTGATTGGCTCCTTGTGCTGCTTCTTCCTCTCATACTCCAGCCCTGCACATTTTTTTTTTTAATAGAAAAAGGAAGGGGTTAGAACCTCTGTCACGTTTCTATTGCTGTGCTGTTCCCTTTTGAGAGATTTACTCACTTCCTGTCCTATTAACCGTGGTCACCAAGACAGGAAGTAGGGAAAAATCTCCCTAGTGGAGACGCAGTAAAAGAAAAGCCTAAGAGGCTAAATTCTATTCATTACAGTAGTACCTTGGATTACGGGCATAATTCGTTCCAGAAGAAGGCTTGTAATCCAAAGCACTCGTATATCAAAGCGAGGAGTTTCTCCATAGGAAATAATGGAAACTCAGATAATCCGTTCCCCAGCCACTGCTTGTCTATGCAGTGCCGCAAGTGGCCAGGGGTGCGGGGTCGCCAGAGACACTCAGAAACACTGACGCTCGGAGACGCTTGGAAACACTCGGAGACGCTCAGAGACACTTGGGAACGGATCGTCTCCGAGCGTTTCCAAGCATCCCTGAGTGTCACCAGCGCCTCCACACCTCTGGCCAAATGCAGTACTGCACACCCCAGAGGCTTGAATCCTGCTTGTCTTGCCAGACAACGCTCGCAAACCGAGTCAGAATTTTTAAAAAAATAGCTTGTATTGTGAAACGCTCGTAAACCGAGGTTCCCCTGTATTTCACAAGGACTAAACCCTTCTCTGCTCGGTCCACCTCAGCAATAGAAACCTGACAGAGCATTTATCCTCTTGCTCACTTGCTGCAACTCGTTGACTACTTAGTGGGATCCTTTTAAAGAATCTACAAACAATCGGTCTGGAGTCTGGGCATGCTGGGACTTGTAGTCCTATGGAAGGACTGCGTTGTTCTCGATGTTTGGAGAGCAGAGTTGGGTTTCCTGGAATAAGAGATGAGCTCAGAGTGCTGTTGGCTGTCTGCCCGATCGTTTCTTCACCCCGCCATGGTGGGAGGATGAGATTTCCCGGGAGGCCCTCTAAGTCGCACTGATGGAGGACGTCCGGTATGGGGATTGTCACCTGCGCCCTCCAACTTGTCAGAGCCACTTCAACACGGCGTCTGTCACGTATCAGCGTGCGTCATATCGCCACTACAACCAGCGCCGTCTCTGTACAGCGCAGACACTTGGCGGATTGACCCTTTATGGACTGGCAGCATTTAACACCTAATGCTGGCCATACACTATACAATCGGCTTTAGATGTAGGACCCGATCACACTGACGCTATCCATATAAATCTGCATTCAATCAAAATGTAAGGCTTGCCATACACATAATTCTGGCCCATACATTATACAATCTTTCTGTACAGTTTTCCTTTTAGATTTAGAAAAACATATAATATGAGGTCAAACCTAAACACTTTCAATGTGTATGCAATCCAGCAGGACATTGCACTACATAGATGAAGGTAAATCTGAAGGAAATTGAATAAGAAAATTGTACAATGTATGGCCAGCTTTACAGTCCGACCTTACAACTTTTGTACATTAGACTTACCAAAATCATGTAATATGAGCATGTACCCAATCGGGCAGATCCTTGCACAACATATTTGTTTGGCGATCTAAAGGAGATAGCACAATCAGATTGTATGGCATATAATCCACCTAATAACATATACATAAATATACATAAAACTGGACAATCAATGTGTGATTTGGCAAAACGACATTTAGACTAGACATGTGCGGTTTGTTACGTTCCGAATTAAAATTCGAACGAATTTTAATTTTTTTGGAAATTCGGATATATCAGAAACCCCCCCAGTGACGTCAAAGCAGAAACGCCCCCCCCCCCAGTGATGTCAAAGCAGAAACGCCCCCCCCAGTGATGTCAAAGCAGAAACGCCCCCCCCCCCCAGTGATGTCAAAGCAGCAACGCCCCCCCCAGTGACGTCAAAGCAGAAACGCCCCCCCCAGTGACGTCAAAGCAGAAACGCCCCCCCCAGTGACGTCAAAGCAGAAACGCCCCCCCCCCAGTGATGTCAAAGCAGAAACGCCCCCCCCCCCCAGTGATGTCAAAGCAGAAACGCCCCCCCCCAGTGATGTCAAAGCAGAAACGCCCCCCCCAGTGACGTCAAAGCAGAACCCCCCCCCAGTGATGTCAAAGCAGAAACGCCCCTCCCCCCTAGTGACGTCAAAGCAGAACCCCCCCCCCCCCCAGTGACGTCAAAGCAGAAACGCCCCTCCCCCCCAGTGACGTCAAAGCAGAAACGCCCCCCCCAGTGACGTCAAAGCAGAACCCCCCCCAGTGACGTCAAAGCAGAACCCCCCCCAGTGACGTCAAAGCAGAACCCCCCCCCAGTGACGTCAAAGCAGAACCCCCCCCCCCCCCGTGACGTCAAAGCAGAAACGCCCCCCAGTGACGTCAAAGCAGAAACTCCCCCCCCCAGTGACGTCAAAGCAGAAACGCCCCCCCCCCAGTGACGTCAAAGCAGAAACGCCCCCCCCCCAGTGACGTCAAAGCAGAAACGCCCCCCCCCAGTGACGTCAAAGCAGAAACGCCCCCCCCAGTGACGTCAAAGCAGAAACGCCCCCCCCCCCCCCAGTGACGTCAAAGCAGAAACGCCCCCCCCCAGTGATGTCAAAGCAGAAATACCCCCCCCCCATGATGTCAAAACAGAAATAACGCCCCCCCCAGTGACGTCAAAGCAAAAAAGCCCCCCTATTGTGACGTTTATGTGGCAGCGCAGGTTTGGAAATGTGGGTTGTACGGAGCAGTAAAATTCCTATAACTTGAAGCCAAAAAATCTGAAGCCAGAGAGAGCCAGGCCAGTAGCATTGCACTGGGTGTCATCCGACCTGGAAGACCGAGGACATCTAGTGGTGGAAAGGAATTACTGTGAATCGGGGCGCTTTAAGTGCAATTATCCTCCAGCTCATGTTGCTTATATAACGCTGATCACACTTGTATAAAGGTCATAAAATGTTTTTACTTTGAGGATCATATTGTTGTCACTAATTGGTGGTGTCACCTCTGTGTTTTATATGACTCAATATACAATGCAGGTATTAACCAATAAACACAAGTAATTGGAGGATGGGATTTAGGACAGTGCGGTATTAGTAGGAGGTCAGTGGACTCCGGGTTACAGATTACACAATGTTCCTCGGTATGACAGATCGATGTGAAATGTGTCATGTTGTCGGGCCAGGAGGACCTGATGACTACACTGATGGGAGTCGCCAGGGCAGGAACAGTCTTCTTTCTTTACAATTCCATTCAGACAAGGTTATGGGGTGTGATTAGTAGGAGCATTTGTCAGGTACAAAGGATGTGTCACATGAACTTCATTTAAATGACTTGTAAATTTAAAATAAAAAAATGGACCATGTATACTTATAAAACACATAAATATATAGACAATGCAATGCAGGTACCTTCCTGCAGCCAGTCATGTTGGATGTTCTATACTGGTTACTATCTCATCAAACCTCCCACTAAATGCAACAGACTCCATTCACAAAGCCTTACAGCGAGGATAATGAGATTTATTTAAGCCGTGGCTGCAATTTTCAAATCACATTGGATTACACTGAAAATAACTGACACTTTTTAAATTAAAGAAGTGTATGCACACTGGTTACTATTTCAGCGAACCTTCCACTAAAACGCAACGGACTCCATTCACAAATCTTTACCACAAAAATAAGGAGCTTTATTTAAGCCGTGGCTGCAATTTTCAAATTACATTGGATTACACTAAAAATAACTGACACTTCTTTTATGATTAAAAAGGGAAAAAAAGTGTCAGTTATTTTTCATTGTAGTCCAATGTGATTTAGAAATTGCAGCCACAGCTTAAATAAAGCTCCTTATTCTTGTGATAGAGATTTGTGAATAGAGTATGTTGCGTTTTAGTGGAATAGTAACCGATAGGTACGGTACGGTAGATACTTCTTTTATAATTTAAAAAAAAAAAAGTATATACATATTGGTTACCGTACCTATCGGTTACTATTTCAGTGAACCTTCCACTAAAACGCAACATACTCTATTCACAAATCTCTACCACAAGAATAAGGAGCTTTATTTAAGTGGTGGCTGTAATTTTTAAATCGCATTGGACAACAGTGAAAATAACTGACACTTTTTTTTTTTCTTTAAATACTAAAGAAGTATATACATACTGGTTACTGTTTAAGCAATCCTTTCACTAAAATGTAACAGACTCCATTCACAAAGCTTTACCACAAGGATAAGGCGTTTTATTTAAGCAGTGGCTGCAGTCTTCAAATCTAACTGGACTTCACTGAAAATAACTGACACTTTTTGTATTAAAAAAAAATTATATATACACACACTGTATATATAACATACATACGAACGTGTGTGTGTATGTGTATGTGTATATATATATATATATATATATATATATATATATATATATATATATATATATATATATATATATATATATATATATATTATACACACACACACGTATGTATGTTATATATATATATATATATATATATATATATATATATATATATATATATATATATATATATATATATATATATATATATATATATATATATATATATATATATACACATATGTGTGTGTGTGTGTATATATATATATATATATACATATATACACAGTGTGTGTGTGTGTGTATATATAATTTTTTTTTTAATACAAAAGTGTCAGTTATTTTCCGTGAAGTCCAGTTAGATTTGAAGACTGCAGCCACTGCTTAAATAAAACGCCTTATCCTTGTGGTAAAGCTTTATGAATGGAGTCTGTTACATTTTGCATTTTAGCAAAAGGTTTATTGAAATGGTAAAATATGTTTATACTTCTTATGTATTTGAAAGAAAAAAATTATATATATATATATAATATATTATTATTATATTTTCCAAAGAGTTGGATGTTGGTGGGACTCAATATTTCTTATTTAGAGAGGGACTCTGTCATGAATTTGAAGAAATGCAGGTAAAATCGCAGAAAAAATATGTAATATAAATAATATAGAATAATACAATTTAAATATGTTGAATGCTTAAAATAATTTGCAACCACTTACACTGTGCTTTTGAATTTGCTAGCAAATTAGATTTTTTTTTTTTTTTTAGGTGCCCTTTCCCTACTCGCTCCATGCACACTGTAGCCCTCTTCTGGAGGTGTCTATTGTCTGTGCTGGCCCAGCTCCTCCAAATCTCACTTCCCTAGAGAGCTGGTCTTCTGTAAAATGGTGGTGGAGACAATTCACTAGTGCCAGCCCCGGACCTCTAGCAGCGGCTCTGGCCAAAATGACAATTTCCCATGAATTTTCCCGGTAAGACCGGGACAAGGGTCTAAATACCGGGAATGTCCCGGGCAATTCGGGACTTTTAGCAACTATGAACCTATTATGTGGTTGAGAAGTGAAGGGCAATAATGCTGCCATTTGAGTGACAGCTGAATCTGCTGGGGCTGCTGATATCACATCCAAGATGGCAGCGCCAGCAGCAGTCTCATGGCTTTTGGATGTCCACACAAGGGAGGCTTTTACAGGTAAATAACTGGCATAAAATTCAAGAAATGTGCATATAATCTAATGGCAAGTTTGATGACATGAATGGTCTAGTGACAAGGTCTCTTTAAGGGTCAAGCTGCAAGCTTATTCCAGCATGAACCCGTCCTGCACAAGGGTCCCCAGCCTAAGATGGCACAGGGGTCGGTACTGGAGAACGCAGGTTGGTGGCTTTGGTAGAAAAGAATAAAAGCGGTTATTTACTGTACACTGATAGATGTTGTAGAGATAAAAAGCTTGAGATGAAAGGAATGGTGCTATAAGAAGGGCTTTGTACATGGCTTCTTCTCTGTATCCCCAGCATGCAGAGGCAGCGAGCGCTCAGGTCGAGCGGCGGCTGGAGGACGAACAGATGAAAGTCATGGGCAGAATCTCCCAGCTGGAACAGGAAATCCGAGAACTGCAGCTGCAGAGACGTGAGCTGAAAATCGAGGTAACTCGAATAATGGAACCTTTGTGAACATCAATACATTTGTTTATAATGGCTGAAAACATCTGACACACAGAAGAGGATGAATTCTCTGTTCAGTATGTCAGTCTGGACCAGGGGTAAGTAACCCTGTTAAGGTGGAGTTCTACCTGAACAACATGGAGGAGATCAAAGATTACCAGGGTGCATCACCTTTTTTTTCTAAGGAGATAACCTAAAAAGGCACCATTATAATGTGAGGAAGGTTTGAAGAGTGCAGAGGTCAGTAGTAAGTAGTGCAGAGGTCAGGGTTAGGTAACACAGAATGCAGGGGTCAGGGTTAGGTAACAGTGTGCAGGGGTCAGGGTTAGGTAGTACCAGAGTGCGGGGGTCAGGGTTAGGTAATTCCAAAGTGCGGGGGTCAGGGTTAGGTAATTCCAAAGTGCGGGGGTCAGGGTTGGGTAACACCAGAGTGTGGGGGTCAGGGTTAGGTAACACCAGAGTGTGGGGGTCAGGGTTGGGTAACACCAGAGTGTGGGGGTCAGGGTTGGGTAACACCAGAGTGTGGGGGTCAGGGTTGGGTAACACCAGAGTGTGGGGGTCAGGGTTGGGTAACACCAGAGTGTGGGGGTCAGGGTTGGGTAACACCAGAGTGTGGGGGTCAGGGTTGGGTAACACCAGAGTGTGGGGGTCAGGGTTGGGTAACACCAGAGTGTGGGGGTCAGGGTTGGGTAACACCAGAGTGTGGGGGTCAGGGTTGGGTAACACCAGAGTGTGGGGGTCAGGGTTGGGTAACACCAGAGTGTGGGGGTCAGGGTTGGGTAACACCAGAGTGTGGGGGTCAGGGTTGGGTAACACCAGAGTGTGGGGGTCAGGGTTGGGTAACACCAGAGTGTGGGGGTCAGGGTTGGGTAACACCAGAGTGTGGGGGTCAGGGTTGGGTAACACCAGAGTGTGGGGGTCAGGGTTGGGTAACACCAGAGTGTGGGGGTCAGGGTTGGGTAACACCAGAGTGTGGGGGTCAGGGTTGGGTAACACCAGAGTGTGGGGGTCGGGGTTGGGTAACACCAGAGTGTGGGGGTCGGGGTTGGGTAACACCAGAGTGTGGGGGTTGGGTAACACCAGAGTGTGGGGGTCAGGTAACACCAGAGTGCGGGGTTCAGGGTTGGGTAATGCAAAGGTTAGTAGTATGTATCGTAGTACAGAGGTCAGTAGTGTGCAGCTCAGAGTGCAGAAGTCAGGATTATGTAACACAGAGTGAAGTGGTCAGTTTATGTAATGCAAGGAACAGGGTTCAGTAATACATAACACAGTACAGAGGTCAGTAGTATGTAAAGCAGAGTGCAGAGATAAGGAATGGGTAACACAGACTGGAGTGGTCAGCAGTATGTAACGCAGAGTTGCGGGGGTCAGCAGTATGTAATGCAGAGTTGCGGGGGTCAGCAGTATGTAACGCAGAGTTGCGGGGGTCAGCAGTATGTAACGCAGAGTTGCGGGGGTCAGCAGTATGTAACGCAGAGTTGCGGGGGTCAGCAGTATGTAACGCAGAGTTGCGGGGGTCAGCAGTATGTAACGCAGAGTTGCGGGGGGTCAGCAGTATGTAACGCAGAGTTGCGGGGGTCAGCAGTATGTAACATCTCCTTCCCAGCCAGCAAAAAAAAATACTTTCCCAAGTCAAACATTTCCCCCCTCTATCTGAAAGACTCACTCACAGACCTTAAATGTAGAATTCTCTACTCTCTCTCTGGCTTTTCGGTATCTTTTCAGCCTTTGGGGGTAAAAATACACAACTATTTTGTAAGAACACAATTTCCTCAAGTAATCAGGCTGCTGGGAATTGTACACGGCTGTTCTGAGCAGTTTTCGTGCATCTGGAGTCTCTGTAATTCTAGACGTATACAATGCGCACCAATACAATCAAGAGAGAAGAAAAACACTTGGAGGACTTTCATTGCATTGTGGTGTTTTGTCCTGGAACACCAGAACACAGGAAATCTCTTTTCATTCCTCATCCCCCTTTTTTTACCGCTGTGTGTTTTGTTTTTTGTTTTTTGGGGTTTTTTTTTTGTTTTTTATACTTTCCTTCATGACCCATCCTGCACATGTCACAATGGATTCCCTATGCCAGCTGCTTTGCGTCACACCTCTGTGCCTTGACAAACCAGAATTTCTAGACCGCTCGCCCCGGGGGGAGGGACCCGAAACTGAAGGAGGAAAGATCATGGCACTGCAGTCTGGGAATATCAATCATAAAACTAAATAAACAGGACAGTCATTTGCATTCTATCATGTCAAAAACATAGCTTTACTATACCCCCCAGTTCATAATGTCCTCATTGTAAAAAAAGATCACTTCACCCAAAAGTCACACGTGAAGCCTGGTGGGATGACACTTGGCCCCCCAGGTTCACTTAAAGTGGAGTTCCACCCACTTTTACAACTCTTCAGCATCCCTCACTAAACTGTGCACTGTAAACGAATTGGATATTTTAAATTTTTTTTCTCAGCACTTACTGTATATCTGCTGTATTCATTTTTCACTTCCTCCTCCCTGGCCGCGGCCCATCGCATCATTTCCTGTTTGCAATGCCTTCTGGGAAGGGGTGGCAACTTCCTCTGACACTGCCGTTGCTATGGAAACCTGACCTGAAACCTATTACACTGCTTGTGCTGCACTGAGCATGTGCGAGATCTGCAAGGATGAGATCCAGAAAGAAATACAGTCTGGCTTCAGATGCCCACACTTAAGATGGCCACGGCCTGCTGTAAGTTTATAAAATAACAAACTACTGCTATAAACTAACAAAACAGACCTTAGTTTACAGACTAACTTTACTAGAATACATTAAGCTTGTGTATTATAGGGGTATTTTTATTTAAAAAGCATAATTTCGGCCGGAACACCACTTTAAGTTAAAACTATGGGAGGGGGGAAAATTTATCTATCTATCTATCTATCTATCTATCTATCTATCTATCTATCTATCTATCTATCTATCTATCTATCTATCTATCTATCTATCTATCTATCTATCTATCTATCTATCTATCTATCTATCTATCTATCTATCTATCTAACTATCTATCTATCTATCTATCTGGACCGCCTTTGGCCTTCAGAACTGCCTTCATTCTTCATGGCATAGATTCAACAATGTGTTGGAAACGTTCCTCCGAGATTTTGCTCCATAGTGACATGATGGCATCACGCAGTTGCTGCAGATTTGTTGGCTGCACATTCATGATGTGAATCCCCCGTTCCACCACATCCCAAAGGTGCTCTATTGGATGATATCTGGTGAGTGTGGAGGCCATTGGAGTACAGGGACCTCATTGTCCAGTGGTGAGATGATTTGATCTTTGTGACATGGTGCATTATCCTGCTGGAAGGAGCCATCAGAAGATGGGTACATTGTAGTCATAAAGGGATGAACATGGTCAGCAACAATACTCAGGTAGGTCATGGTGTTTACATGATGCTCAATTAGTACTAAGGGGCCAAGAAAATATCCCCCACACCATTACACCACCCCCGGCCGTTGGTACCGTTGATTCAAGGCAGGATGGATCCATTCTTTCATGTTGTTTACACCAAATTCTGACCCCACCATCTGAATGTCGCAGCTGAAATCCAGACTCATCAGACCAGGCAACATTTTTCCAATCTTCTATTGTCCAGTTTTGGTGATCCTGTGCGACAGGAGTGGCACCCGGTGTGGTCTTCTGCTGCTGTAGTCCATCTGCTTCAAGGTTCGATGTGTTGTGTGTTCAGAGATGATATTCTGCATACTTTGGTTGTAACGAGTTGCTGTTGCCTTTCTATCATCTGGAATCAGTCTGCCCATTCTCCTCTGACCTTAACAAGGCATTTTCCTCTACACAACTGCCGTTCACTGGATATTTTCTCTTTTTCGGACCATTCTCTGTAAACCCGAGAGATGGTTGTATATGAAAATCTCAATAGATCAGCAGTTTTTGAAATGCTTAGATCAGCCCGTCTGGCACCAACAACCATGCCACGTTCAAAGTTGCTTAAATCTCCTTTCTTCCCCATTCTGATGCTCGGTTTGAACTTCAGCAAGTCGTCTTCACCACGTCTAGTTGCCTCAATGCATTGATTTGCTGCCATGTGATTGGCTGATTAGCAATTTGTGTTACCAAGCAATTGAACAGGTGTACCTAATAAAGTGGCCGGTGAGTGTATAGGACAAGGTCGTATGAGATAACTGCAGCGTTCTCACCCTGTGGGCAGCAGAGTGTTGAGGAAGCCGGGCATATCATTTTTCATGGGGTTCAGTCAATTTTCAAATAGACTTTTGTCAGCCGGGGTGGTGCTTGCAGGGCCAATCACGGCTAAAAAACAAAAAATGTATCTTTTTTTTTTTTACTAACTCTGTTATGTAGAACAGAAGATATAACAGCCAAAAAAGATGTCCAGAGTCTTAAGTATTCAATGAGATACAGCGCCTTAAATTGGGACATTCATAGTATATTTAGCATGACACCACTTTTTTTTTTTTTTTGTTTTTGCTTAAAAACATCACTTCCATATTAGGATCTGTATTTTGTATGACATTATTGCAAATAACTTATACTTTGCTTGAAAAGAACATTTATAAACAAGTGATGCAAACACAGATCCTAATATGGATGTGATTTTTATTCGCAAAAAAAAAAAAATTGTGTTTTTACATTTTAGTCTCAGAAAAAGAACAGGATTTTAATAAAATGTGCAGATGTCAGTATCTGAGAGTCCTAATTTAAATAGATGTATTTTTGGATTGAATTGTAAGAGATGTGGATACTGTAAAAATAAAAATGAATAATCCGGAGCCGAAAATTCAGAATGCACTTGGCCAAAACCGAAATTGACGTTTTTGTTTTTAAATATTTTAATATATAATTTTTTCTTTATATTTGTTTTAATTAATATCATGAATTTAAATGAATATGAATTTATTTTCGGCCATTATCGGCACCTTTTTTGGGGCATATTTGGTAAAAAAAAAAAAAACGCACCAAAAATGGACCGCCCCATTCAAATGCATTGAAAATGCAGCAAAATCGCACGTTTTCGCCAACCATTATCGGCACGCTTTTTTCTATTGGCAAAACCCAAATAACCATATTTTCACCCGAAAATAATTTCGGTGCATCCCCATTTCATATTCTGGATATCATGAGTCTACCTGAAAATATTTTTCCTGTGCTATGGGATATCACCCATCTAATCCATAATTGGGAGACTGTAATCCAGAGGTAAATATAAAGTATATCCTAAAGTTCAAATAAAGACTTTTTTTTTTCATTTTGGAATTTTTTTTTTTGTCAACTGTGTCCCATTGGGGAGATTTCCTGTCGCTTCCTGTCCCATAGCCACGACAGGAAGAGAGAAGAAATCCCCTAAAATTAGGGAATTCCTGGTTGTCATCGGCGTCTCTATTTAAAAATTCTGCTTCTATTCCTGTTCTGGTAACAGCCAAAAATTCTGAATTTTTGCTTACTTTCACATCCTGTGATAATGGTAAACAGGACAGTTAAAGAGGGTAAATCCCTCCCTGAGAGAGGTTTTTATTCCCTCTTTACTCTATAGAAAAATAAAAAGTTTTTCGCTTTCTTAGTCTTTAAGAACCTTCCACAGAGTCAGCAAAAAAAAGTGAGATTTCAGAGTAACAAAAAAGATGAGTAATGGGACTTTTAAGGTTCTAGCCATACTTCCCTCACAAAACAAAAAAGATACACTATATTACCAAAAGTATTGGGACACCTGCCTTTACACTCACATGAACTTTAATGACATCCCAGTCTTAGTCCGCAGGGTTCAATATTGAGTTGGCCCACCCTTTGCAGCTATAACAGCTTCAACTCTTCTGAGAAGGATGTCCACAAGGTTTAGGAGTGTGTCTGAGGGAATGTTTGACCATTCTTCCAGAATAGCATTTGTGAGGTCAGGCACTGATATTTGACAAGAAGACCTGACTCGCTGTCTCCGCTCTAATTCATCCCAAAGGTGTTTTATCGGGTTGAGGTCAGGACTCTGTGCAGGCCAGTCAAGTTCCTCCACCCCAAACTCGCTCATCCATGTCTTTATGGACTTTGCTTTTTGCACTGGTCCAAATCATTTGGTGGAGGGGGGATTATGGTGTGGGGTTGTTTTTCAGTTGTTGGGCTTTGCTCCTTAGTTCCACTGAAGGGAACTCTTAAGGCGTCATCATATCAAGTCATTGTGAACAATTTTATGCTCCCAACTTTCTGGGAACAGTTTGGGATTGGCTCCTTCCAGTTTCAACATGACTGCACACCAGTGCACAAAGCAAGGTCCACAAAGAAATAGATGAGCGAGTTTGGGGGGGAGGAACTTGATTTGGTCCTGACCTCATCCCGATAGAACACCTTTGGGATGAATTAGAGTCGAGACTGCGAGCCAGGCCTTCTCGTCCACATCAGTGCCTGATCTCACAAATGTGCTTGTGGAAGAATGGTCAAACATTCCCATAGACACACTCCTAAACCTTGTGGACAGCCTTCCCAGAAGAGTTGAAGCTGTTATAGCTGCAAAGGGTGGGCCAACTCAATATTGAACCCTACAGACTAAGACTGGGATGCCATTACAGTTCATGTACATATAAAGGCAGGCGTCCCAATACTTTTGGTGATATAGTGTACATGGAGACATGTTTAAAATCACACAATTGATATTATTATTAAAGTTTAAAAAATGTGTAAGAAGCACTAAAAGTAGATAAAAACATATTGGATAAATCTTATTACAAATACAGTCAGCAACCCCATACACCTTCCCATAACTAGCATAAGCATAATACATAGACCAAAAACACAAATAAGAACTTGATATGTAGTGAAAGCGTAATAATCCCAACGCGTTTCACAAGTTGAGCTTCTTCAGGAGTTCGTGGGGTATAGAATAGTGTATGTCATACAAAGAATATTTTTGTGCCAGTGGGTAAAGACCCATGGGGGAATATGCGGAGATGGGATCAGCGTGTACCCAAAAAGGGAACACCTGGCAGTCACGGCTGAGCTGTGTAGGAGTGCCGAGCGGCAAACAAGGAGATGGGTCATCATGCCCAAGGCAGTTGCATAAAGCCATATGGTCCTTAGACAAAAGTGAATTATAGTAAGGCTACTGAGGATGGCTTGCCACCACGAATAAGTCCAGAACAATCACTTGAAAAGAATAAAAACTGTACAGGATTTCTTTAATTGCACATCAATCCGACCACAACCTAGAGGCACCATCCACTGGTCCCAAGGAAGAAATGAAATCCATATGTAGTCCATGGCAAAAAGGAAAGGATTATACCCATCTGTGACACGAAAAAAGTGAGATCTACTCACATGCCCCAGTGATGGATTTAGTTCATTTTATATCATTGGTGGGACAGCGCAGTGGCTTAATGGTTGGTGTTTTCAGCACTGGTGTGCTTGGTTCAAGTCCTGGCCGGGACACTATCTGCAGTGAGTATACAAGTTTGCATAGGTTTCCTCCTTTTCTTCTGCAATCCAAAGATATGCTGGTGGGTTAATTGGCTTCTGTCTATATAGGCCTTAGTATGTGTGTGCAAATTGGATATGCACATGTGTTATCACACACTGCATGTCAGCCCCAATTACATGTCATTGATAAAGGTTGGAGAAAGAACTGATGACCTACCTACAAAAAAAAAACCTCTACGAAAATGTAATGGACAGAGCGGAACAGATCTATACATATACAGTACATGTATGTCGTCGATATACCTCCTGTTCTGTTGACATGTTGGTCCGGACTTAGGTAAAAGCTGGAGGAGAGCAGTCCTTCTTTTTTTTTTTTTTTTTTTTCCTTTCAAGGCCTCAGGCTTCTTTCTTTCAACATCTGACGTCTGTTTATTTTCCTAGTATAACCTCCTCTCTGCATACTGTTTATAAAAAGAATAGTCCTTTGTTTAAGGCTGTTTTAGTACTCAGGGAGACTGTCAGAATAGTGTAGACCAAATGAAAATGTAAACAGTCAGTTTTACGTGGAAGACCTCCCTGGTTCAAAGACTCTGGATGTAGATGTTGGACAGCGGATGGACATACAGATGCAATGGGGGAGATTTACTAAAACTGGAGCACTCAGAATCTGGTACAGCTGTGCATGGTAGCCAATCAGCTTCTAACTTCAGCTTGTTCAATTTAGCTTTGACAGTAAAACCTGCAAGTTGATGGTTTCTATGCAGAGCTGCACCAGATTTTGCACTCTACAGTTTTTGTAAATCGCCCCTTCCCCCATTTGACCATCAGATGATTTTTTTTTTTTTAAATCACATTTAATGTACGTAAACCCTAATGATGAACTTAATTTATTTGCTCACTTTTGGGCAGTAAATATACAGTCCCTCTCCGTGTCCTCTGCTCCTTTGGTCCACCTCCCTGTCCCCTGTGCTTCTCCGGTCCCCCCTTCATGTCCTCCGTGTCCCCCCCCCCAGTGCCTTTCAGCTGCTTTATTAAAATCTATACAAGGAGATCGGTGCTTGTAACTCCCCCCCACCGCCACACCAATCACCCCTGACTGTCCCCTGTCTCCGTGTCCCCCTCCCTGTGCTCCGCCAGTCCTCCTCCAGTCCCCCTCCGTGTCCTCCGTGCTCCTTCGGTCCCCCTCTGTGTCCTCCGTGCTCCTTCGGTCCCCCTCTGTGTCCTCCGTGCTCCTTCGGTCCCCCTCTGTGTCCTCCGTGCTCCTTCGGTCCCCCTCTGTGTCCTCCGTGTTCCTTCGGTCCCCCTCTGTGTCCTCCGTGTTCCTTCGGTCCCCCTCTGTGTCCTCCGTGTTCCTTCGGTCCCCCTCTGTGTCCTCCGTGTTCCTTCGGTCCCCCTCTGTGTCCTCCGTGTTCCTTCGGTCCCCCTCTGTGTCCTCCGTGTTCCTTCGGTCCCCCTCTGTGTCCTCCGTGTTCCTTCGGTCCCCCTCCGTGTCCTCCGTGCTCCTTCGGTCCCCCTCCGTGTCCTCCGTGCACCTTCGGTCCCCCTCCGTGTCCTCCGTGCTCCTTCGGTCCCCCTCCGTGTCCTCCGTGCTCCTTCGGTCCCCCTCCATGTCCTCCGTGCACCTTCGGTCCCCCTCCGTGTCCTCCGTGCTCCTTCGGTCCCCCTCCGTGTCCTCCGTGCTCCTTCGGTCCCCCTCCGTGTCCTCCGTGCTCCTTCGGTCCCCCTCCGTGCTGTATGTATGTCATTTACTGGCTCCTTCCTTTTCTGAATGAACAGAGTCATTGATCACTGACTGTCCATTCATAACTGAGCAGAGTAAACTGTAAATAAAGTAAATTGTAAAAAATAATTTTAAAAAAATGTAAAAAATATAATAAAATGGTTAAAATAAAAATAAGCTACTGACACAGTCCACTGTCACATGACATTAAAAAAAGTATCGGTAATCGGTATCGGCGAGTACTTGAAAAAAAGTATCAGTACTTGTACTCGGTCTTAAAGTGGTATCGGTGTAAAACTACTGTATGGCAATCATGACAGTGTCGCACTGCGTTTGAGGTGCCATTAAAAATAATGGAACCCAAATGCGGGTCACACATTTTGCAGTGATTTGGAATCACGGCAATTCTGCTTCTGATTCCAAATTGCTCAATGTGAATGGGGCCTTAAAGCTGGCCTTCTACTTTTATTTTCACAATATATTCCAATGCCTATATCTTTAAGACCTACAATTCCATCACCGGTTACGGTAGACTTCCGGCTTAAAAGCTGTTTACCTCTTCTGCTGGGAAACTCTCCCATGCGTCTGCCTCCTCCCAGTTGTGTACAGTGGTTGGATGTTTATACTGTGTGTCTGCACAGGTGTATACCGCTGTGTGGGTGTTGTATGTCGCTGAACAATACGCCAGCTTAGCACAGCTATATACAGGCTCCTTTGTGTAATGCCTTCCTCAGAAGCAAACTGCCGGGAGCCCGATTTTGCTTATTATCCGGGATCCGTCCATGAAGACGCAGCCAGTGTCGGAGACAAAGGATCAGCTCTGGGGAGGTCTGTGACGGGGTTATCACCTGAACCAATAGCAACGGGTTTAGCTTTTACCAGCTGGTGTAGCTATTGTAGTTTGGGGGCGGCTGGGAAAGTGAGGCATTCGGTAATTGCTCTAGTCGTTTACAAGATACTTGTATATTAGCCTACATCAGAAAAAAAACAAAAAAACTAATTGTTACTGTAACCAATCAGAATCTTCCTTTTATTCTAAAACTGACATGAGAAAGGTAACCCTTATTTTTATCTAACTGGTTGCTATGGGTGACTTTTTTTTTTGCCAATCAGACTATGCTTGATTAGTGGTCATCACTTTGGAATCAAGGATCTAAGATTGAAGCACTAAACCAGAGAATAATAATTCAGATATGAACTTGTTCCAATAATAGGATCAATTCCATTGTAATAAACTTGTATCTGGACTTTTACTGTGTATTTTAAAAACCATTCACTGCGCAAATGCCTCAAGCATTCCTACAACTGTTGCGAATAATTGTGTAATGTTTCTAATATGTTTATTTCCTATGATCGTCAGCTCCATTTAGTGTTCATAATGTGGAATTTTCCTGGAATACCTCCATCAGGAAAGTACTGCAATAGGGCCACTAGATGGAGCTGACGATCATAGGAAATAAACATATATTAGACCCAATATGGCGACTATTGGTAGCAGCTGTGCAAATATATATATATATATATATATATATATATATATATATATATATATATATATATATATATATATATATATATATATATATATATATATATATATATATATATATATATATAATTTTTTTTTTTTTTTTTTTTTTTTAAATGGACCCCTTAATTTGTGGTTTGGTGCTTCAGTCTTAAATACTTTCTTACATTACATAACTAAGGACGTTATGGAAATAATATGGCATGTAAAAGCTGCCGGACCAAAAGCCATAAACTTTGATTGCACACCATTGCAGCATTATTGGACAGCAACACCAATAAGACAATCTTAGTGTCCCAGTGCTAGATATCCATTGCTTAGGAAAAGAAAGCCTAGATTAGGGTTTCTCAACCAGGGTTCCATGGAACTGTAGAATTTTTTTTTACTTCTCAATGAAAAAAGTTTTAGTATTTGATGCATGGTAGTGGACAATTTGTCATTCTAATATGTGGTTAAAATGTGTTAGAATGCATTATGGCTCCTCAGGGGTGGGGCTTGTTTCACAGTGTTGTCCACTTATTACCTTTCAGGTGGAGATGGAGCGGGCTCTGTTGGAAGGAGAGTTGAGGACTGAGAAGAAGGAGATAGAGAAGGAGGAAGAGATGATCCATGTGTTGCATGAACAGCTTAGAGAGACAGAGAAGAAATGGCAGGAGGAGAGACAAAAGGTAAAGTAGCGACACCTCTTCAGAAAGACCTCCTGTGCACAACTGATAATTTTTATAGTGAATACAAACATAGGACACCGCTACAGGCGGTCTTTTAGGCCACCTTCACCAAATGCAGGTGCTGATTCAGCGAGGTCTGTTATTTAACAGTGCACTAAATTTAAATCAAAGAAGTCCTACATCTGCAACATCTTCATTTCTTCAAAGAGCTTTATTCCAACAACAGTACATTCACAGAACCATGTCAAAGTACATAACCCCGCTCCCTTACCTTTGATGTGTTTCACCCCAATCTCCATGATTAAGCTTCTGTGGGGGTTAAACACATTAGAGGAGACAAAGCGGGCTCTGATGGAGAGTTGTGTGCCTTGCCTTGGTCATGTATCATTGTTGCAATAAAGCTCTTTGAAGAAATAAAAAAAAAAAAAAAAGACATACAAATGTGCGCCGTCTTCAGTTTGATAATTTCCATAGTCTGTTAACATTGAATCAGTGGGTTCATTGCAAGTGGTCATTTACTTGTCACACTATAAATCTCTTAAAGAAGTAATTAGAAAAAAAAATAAAAAATTCAAGTCTGCATTGAATATCTTTGCTGTTCAAATACAAAAAAAATGCAGTCTCTATATCAATTAAAGATGCCGTTATCCCTAATGTTCTTCTTGACTTAACCTAGCCTTATATGCATGTTATAGTCCAGACCCAACGGTCACATGTGTGAAGGGTCCTTCAATCACCGATGTGTACATTCGCTTTTCAGTATAGATCATGTGATCTCCGTCTTCACTGCCTATGAGGTAGTTTAGTCTAAGTTTGGCTTCAGCTACAGAGTTTAATAGGAAATTTCCAAGTGTTGGCTTTTTTATGTGGTTATATGATGAATCACTAAAGCTAATAGGACTCTTTCATCGTTTAATCTGGGGCTTTTGTTGTACTTTTTTTTAAGTTTTAAGTCCTTTTCTGGTTACCGACTGATGGGGAGCCATGTTTTTTTTTATGTGAGCAAAGATCTAGTGAGCTTGTTGGATGATAATTTTCTGTGCTTTATTGAACTAATACGTTTTGCAGTCCAACGCCTCTTGTATATTTATCTTTTGGATCACAAGACTGGCTGCACATAATTAAAACCTTTGACAGTTTTACTGTGTGTGTGTGTGTGTGTGTGTGTGTGTATATATCTATAAATAATCTATATACAACAACTGTATATCTTAAGCTGGATGGGTTTGAGCAGCCTGCCAAAGTAGTGACATCCTATATCCAATACCTGCATATGATGGACGGAATAGATTAAATACTGTACATAAGGTATAATTTTTGCACCCATGCAGTTGAATGTAAAGTCTTCCATTGTTGGTGCAGGATAAGGTCCAGCTACAGCATGAAAAGAAGAAGGTGAAGGACCTGGAGGAGAAGATAGCACAGTGTCGTGCACAATTGGAAAAGCAGCCGGAGAGTTTACGGGAACAGCTAAGGAAGCAGATCCAAGAGGTCAGTGAAGGTCCAAATCGTCACAATTACTTTGCCATAGCAAATACAGTGGGTCACTGTATTTCTAAACCTGAACTATGTATGCAGTAGATTTTACCAGTTATAAACAAGCCTGGTGCAAAAAGTTCAAAAAGTTCAGCTCTACAGATCTTTGTTTTTGCTTTTGTAACCTAGAAAATAAAAACCTGCTAGAAATTAGATAGTCATATTGTTTGCTGTTTGGCAACCTTCGTGTTTTCCTACTCAAGCATAATAAAAAAAATATCCAGAGGGAGTTCTTGATTGGGAGGAGTATTAAGGTGAGTTGTTGTCTTCTAGCTGAAGGTTCTAAGTTGGAGGACTCATCGGTATATAGAGCTCATTTAGGCAGGAATATTGAGTGGAATGAGCATTTTAGTGAATGGTTTCTTTCTAGATAGTTCATTAGGCTGCAGAGTTTATCAGTATGCAGTTCTTAAGATGGAAGTTTCTATGTGTGCGGGGTTTAGATGTGTGTAGGTCTTGTCTAGATAAAGCTTCTTACTGGATAGGTCTTTGGACATATGGTTCTTCTTTAAATGATACCAGTTGGACATGGCTTGTTGACCACTAGATCAGGGGTCTCCAAACTTTTCAAACAAAGGGCCAGTTTTCTGCCCTTCAGACTTTAGGGGGGAGAATTGTGGCCATTGGGAGTAGAAAATGTCCTGGGCCCAGCACTAGTGAGAGTAAACATGGTCTCAGGGTTGGTGGTCAGTAGAAGGAGGAATAGTGCCCCATCATTGGTATCACTGGAAGAAATGGCGCCCTATTGTTGGTGTCAGTGGAAGCAATAGTGCCTCATATCATATGGAAGAATAGTGCTTCAAGGGCTGGATAAAGGCTAGCAAAGGGCTGCATGTAGCCCTCGGGCCTTGGTCTGGAGACCCCTGCTCTAGATTATTGGCTCCCAACCTCAGTCCTCAAGTAGCCCTGAAAGGTCATGTTTTTATAATTTCCTTCACCTTTCACAAGTCTTTTTTTTTTATTATAATAGTCAATGGCTTGGTATTTATGACAGTGTGTATATATAAGGAAATTCCTAAAACGTGGCCTGTAATGCCCTGTACACACAGTCGGACATTGATCGGACATTCCGACAACAAAATCCATGGATTTTTTCGGACGGATGTTGGCTCAAACTTGTCTTGCATACACACGGTCACACAAAGTTGTCAGAAAATCCAATCATTCTGAATGCGGTGACGTAAAACACGTACGCTGGGACTATAAACAGGGCAGTAGCCAATAGCTTTCGTCTCTTAATTTATTCTGAGCATGCGTGGCACTTTGTGCGTTGGATTTGTGTACACACGATCGGAATTTCCGACAACGGATTTTGTTGTCGGAAAATTTTACTGCCTGCTCTCAAAGTTTGTGTGGCAGAAATTCCGATGGAAAATATGTGATGGAGCCCACACGGTCAGAATTTCCGACAACAAGGTCCTATCACACATTTTCCTTCAGAAAATCCGACCGTGTGTACAGGGCATTGGGGTTACTTGAGGACTAAAGTTGGTGAACCACTGCTGTAGATGGAAGCTTTGAATGCCAAGGGTTTACCAGTGAATAGCTTGTCCTTATATGGAGGTTCTGTGGGGGAGGAAAGTAGCAACTTACCACCTTCTTCTTCTTCCAGATGTCTGAGATGATGGAAAGCGCTGTGAAATCCTTTGAAGACTTGGAGTTCCAGCAGTTGGAGAAAGAAAGCAGTCGGGAAGAGGAGAGAGAGGCCTCCTACAGACAGATCACGCAAAACCTAGCCAAACGGCAAAACGAGTTGAACAAACGGAAGGTAAGATTTGCAAGAAAGAAATATGTTGGCATTGGTTGCCTGCGGTCATTCCCAACGTGAAAACGCCTTGCTGTTGCATTAGCCCAACAATGTGGCTTGATTTATTGTAATTCATTGTTTTCAAATAATGTTCATTGGAATTTCATTTCCAAGCACCAAAAAAATGTTTCCATTGCAGGACAAAATTCCACGCTTGGAAGAGCAAATACGTGGTGCAGAGGAACAGGCGCAAGCTGAGAGATTAAGGATTAGCGAGGAGAACACACGAGTCTTCCAGTCTCTGAATAAGGTAAATTAGTGATGCGAGAAAGCCTTCTGTAAGCTCCCAAGTCATTCTAGCCTGAGCTTACACAGTGCTGACATCCTCCTATATGGTCATGTGACAGCGCCAGGCCACAAGGGGGAAGTGTCATATACCCCCCTTCATCCCTACTTACACACACACAAAATCACTTGTGGTGATTGTCAACATAGCTAAAGTACTTGAAGTGTGACTTTTATATTGCAAATATTTGCATGCAATCTATCTATACAAATGTAACTATATGCAACCTATACCGATCTAATTATTTGAGGTGTGACAAACAAACCTCCTATATGCATGCTTGTCAACTCATCCTAAAGTGATGGGAGTGTGTGTGTGTGTATGTATGTATGAGTGTGTATATATGTGTGTGTACCACACGTATACCCAATCTTCTTGTGTGATGCACGCATCTCCCTTTATTCATGTTAAGGTTCTAAGTTTTAAACCATATGTAATTCTAAGTATCTGTTCTTATTCTGTATGTATGGACTCTTCACAGTAGAACTTCTCTTGTTCTGTATGCTGCATGTGATTATCAGTATCTATTTTTATTTTTAACTCTGCCATGGCTGGCCCCAAATCTGTGCTAATAAAAGAAAAGTGTTGGGTGCTGGGCCAACAACCCAGCCCTGTAAAACCCTTTATTGCTATGGACCCTGCACAGAAGCTCTTCTCATCCAGTATTCTGTCATTCTCAGTAAATCATCTTCTTCTGTTTGTATGGACCCTGCACAGTAGAACTTCTCTTTTTCTGTAGGTTGGGTGATTCTTATTATCTCTCTTATTCTAACTCCGCCATGGCCAGTCCCAAGTCCATGCTGAGAAAATAGGAGAATTGGGTGCAAGACCTGAAACTCAGCCTTGTAAAACCCTTTACCACTATAGAGTCTGCACAGTAGCACATCTCCTCCTGTATACTAACTGTCATTATCAGTATCTGCACAGTAGGACATCTTTTGTTGTGCATGCTGGTTGTGATCCTCAGCATTTGTTTTATTCTAACTCTGCCATGGCCGGTCCCAAGTCCATGCTGAGAAAGGAGGAGAGTTGGGTGCTGGACCAGCAACTTAGCCTTGTAAAAAACCCTTTACTAGTATGGACTTTGCACAAAAGCACTTCTTGTCTTGTATGCTGTCATTCTCGTATCTGTATGTATTTTGTATGCATGGACTCTGCAGAGTAAAAACTTCTCTACTTCTGTATGCTGGGTGTGATTGTCAGGATCTGTTTTGTATGTACAGTAGCACTTGCTCTGTATGCTAGATGTGATTCTCAGTATCTCTTATTATGTCTACATATACACAGCAGAGCACTACTTCTCTTGCACCCTAGAAGGGATTCTTTTTTTTATAAGTCACACCTCAAATTATAAAATGTCATTATATTTAATACAATGATAATAAAGGATCTAATCTGAATAAATGAGCCACATTGATATCTCTGTGCAACAAAATGCAGACAGAGCCCCTTATTGGCCATCATGACGAAGGTTAGAGTTTAGTTCCGCTCTAAGAGACCGAACATTACTTGGGAAATCTTTTAGATAAAAACATGCAATCCAGGAAAACCACAAAGCCCAAAGTCGTGTCTCTCTTCATGATAGGTGGGCTGCAGGCTGTCACAGATAAGAATAGATACACACATTGGTTTTAAATTCTAGAATAAAACTGTCAGGGCTCAGAAATCCTCTTTCACTCCAATCTGGCAAACAAAGACTGAATGGGATTCTGGCATGGTGCCATATTGCCTTGGTGAGTGCGTCACCCCCAGCGTGCACAGCACTGTGAAATGTCATCCAGGCCTTGTGATTGTGAGCTGTAGCAGAGCCCTGTGCGGGAAGCACCTCACATGTGATGAAGGAATCCAACACATTGCTGACAGTGCTAATAAAGGAACTTCACCCTCTAAATTTAGCATTTTCTTGTTGTATATGGCATAGTATCTGTTAATTGGATTATGAAAATATTCTGGTCCTGGGACTTTTCCTAGTTTGACGTATTAGAAGTCACTGGGTCCCTGTGCTTCTGTGAAATGTAGGCAGATCATGGCTGGTGGAAGAGGTTGGCAGGTACCTACCTTGCAGAAAACATCACAGTACCCTGCCTCAGTACTCCTTTGGAGAGCCCTTGATGTAAGCAATGAGCGGCTCTGCGGATGAGTTGCGCAAATATCAAAATGCCTCGATGGGTGGATGTCAGTCTGGAAGTTGCATGCAGACCATCCTAGGTACCAATTAATGCCCTAAACAGCACCCACATCAGGTTTCCAGGTGCTGTAGTACAGTCACAAGCAGTGAAGACTCTGAACACAAGGACTTTTGCATACCGTGCAATGGTAATGGGACTCGGCAACACTGGGGGCTCAGTACTGTCTGTCCAAATAATCATATATGCAACTTGCAAAAATTTTCAGACACAGTGTATAAATATATCAGTAAACATGCTGTATATGCAAATAAGGTTCTTTGTCTTCTAGAGCAGCCTTTCTCAACCTTTCTACCCCAGAGGAACACTTGAAATAATTTTTAGGTCTCGGGACCTCCTAAGAAAATCAGTTTATCAGGGGGATAAATTAGTAGTCACAATGCCACCCTTACCAACCACTAAAAAGATCTTTGGTGTCATGCCGTTGGCTCTGCCAAGTGGCATTGGACATGGGACTATCCAGGCACCATCAGATGGAATATTAATCAGTTCAAGTAACCCTTGTTCAGAGTGGCTGTATTTGAGTGGCTTTGAGAAAGATAGTAAAGTGACAGGGACCGTTCATGCTAGAGCATAACCATGAAATTGCTAAGGGGCCAAGCAGTACTGGGGCCCCCAACACCATCTTCTTATGTAAACATTTTCACAGGTTGCAACAGCATGCATGTATCTACAGCTTGGGAACCACTATAACATAATATGATGCAAATGGCATTTTCTTGGGGATGGGGAATACAGTAATAGGCCTCTTAAGCTTTGGTGTAATGTCATTGGCTCTGCCAAATGGCATTGGACATGGGACTATCCAGGCACCATCAGTTGGAAGGTCAATCAGTCACAGCTCAAGGAACCCTGAGTAACTAAAGAAACCCTAGGGTTTCATTAAACCCTTGTTGAGAACAGCTGTAGTAGAGGGATTGCCTTTGAGATGGAGAGTAAAGTGACAAGGGCCCTTCATGCTAGGGCATAACCATAGCCATGAATATGCGAAGGGGCCAAGCTGCACTGGGAGCCCCAACATCATCTTCCTATGTAAAAATGTTCACAGGTTGCAACAGCTTGAGTGTATCTACACTGTGGGAACCTCTATAAGATAATATAATGCAAATTTTGTTAGGGATGCAGAATAGAGCACAATAGGCCTTTTAATAGTCGGTGGTCTCCTGCCTTCATGTTTTGTTTTTTTTTGGGCCCCAAGATGCATAGTTATTCCACTGCTGGAAGAGTTTTTGGAGTAGGACTGCGGGATTTGCATTTCCACTCTGAGAAAATGTATTTTAAGGTATTTACAAATGATCTATACTCCATGTGCGAGTTCAGCATATCCATAATGGCAAGCTGGTTTGTATTGTAGGAGAAGGACCGATTGTTGGCTCTTGGCGCTTTGTATGGGAAGGATTCTGAGAAACAGGAAGAAAACGAGAGCACCCACAGAAAGGTGAGAACAAATTGCTTCATAAATGGACAAGCTACCGCTCACTAGTTTGTGTCCAACCCCACCGACATAAAAGAACACACCACGTTTGGGATGAGCTTTCATCCTCAATTGTGAAATACCAAAGAAAGGTACTGCCTCCTAGTGGTGGCTTTATGAACAGCATGCATTATTCATCCCAAAAACTACTTTCTATTTCGTTTTTTTTGCCTGGGACTTTCCATTGTTTTTCAAAGTCAGTTTATCTTCCTTTGACCCTTGACATTCATATTTTTTCTATCAATCTCAAAATTTCTTTTTACTGGAAACCTTTTTTTGTTTTAGTTTTTTTTTTATTTGGCCATGATAATAAACAGGACTGTGTATCTGAAGTGAGATCTGTTTGTAATCTTTCAAAGCAGCCGAGACTTGGATGCTTATTATGCCATTGTCAGTAGCTTGTCCAAGCTGCGTCATGAATAATGTCTCCGCAAAGGTTTACTAATAAATGAAGGTGGAAGCCAGCTAGGTCACTCGCATGTCTTGGTTTCATGTTTGGATTGTGGGAGGAAACCAGATCACACAAATGCACTGTACATACTCCATGCAGACCTCCTGGAAACTGATCCAAAGAGTCCAGTGATGCCCACTGTGTAACATTTTAATTTCCTAAGAACCCTAGCAGACCGTATTATTCTGAATACACATCCATTTTTGTGTTTTAGACTTTTTATAACTTTTGGCAAGCCACCAGTAATCTTGCAGACAAATTGTTGTATTCTACCCATGTTTCCCATGTCATTCTCTTACTTTTTTAACAGGGACTTCAGAGGACTTCCAGTCTGCCCAGAAGAAGTAGAAATGCAACGTTTATGCGGCAATCTGACCGTCCATTGTCACTCCACGGCAACAGTAAGTGGCCAGTTATTACATTATTAAAGTAAATACTGCTTCTTACATAATTATTTGGTCTGTCCAGTCTTACATTGGTTTATTGGTCAGGTGTATGAAAAGTATAGAGTCCCAATACGGGGTGATTGGCGCTGTTCCACTAAACCTCGTCTGATGTGCAGAAACTAGTGAGGTGTATCAAGTAAAAAATGTGAATAAATAAAAACTGAACATAAATTATTATATATGTAGGAATGATAAAATTACAAACGTGTGGGAAAAACTATTCTTGGTGTATATGCAAAAAATGCCCACATATATATAAAGTGCAGCGTGTATTATCACCTTACTAGATTAGAGGTGATCAAAAACAAAACATTATAGGTTGGTATAAAGAAAGTGGTATGAATTCCCAAAAAACCTTCAGAAAATCCTTGAAAAAATAGCGTAAATATGTGCATAAAAAAGCGTAAATATGTGCATAAAAAAGTGCTGAAATATATAAATAAGAACCTTATAATCATAAATGCGCATAAAAGTGTTTAGAAATAAATCATTAAATCATCAGTCCAAAAAATGTCCCAAAAGAAAAAAGGAAAAAAATCCATAGAACGTTCTTCCTAAAGTGCAAATAGTCTCTTCAAACATCTAGCAGTACTCTTAGTGTTGTAAACTCTTCCAGCCTTCCAAAGGACCCCCCAATGTGCCCTCACTCACCGGAAGAATTCACCCCTGCAGGGGTATCAAGCCTATCAGCCGTATCCTGCAGCAATGGTCCCTGGTGACAGTCCTCCGTTCGGATCTCCACTCCTGGTATCCCGATCAGTTCCAGTCACTCCCTTGAAGAGAAGCGTTGTATACAGCCTGGGCCTAGGATCCAAGGTATTTAACTGTATATATTCCTTCAGCTCCTCGTAACGCCTCCCACTGATAGAGCCGCGAATGATTCATATCCTCATAGCAAAGAGCGGCTTGAGATGGTCAGAACATAGAATGGCTGTGCGTACCGCAAGCAGCTCCCCGCACAGCTGGAGGAAACAAAGCCTAAAAGAATCCCGATGGGCGGCTCACGTCCTCCATACTCCGGGCTTTACAAGCAATTATTTCCACTGTCTGATGTCTTCATATGGAGAGGATCTGATTCATAATGTGGTTTGTAGTGAGCAGAGGTGACCTGACAGTAATTAGCTGACACCTGAGCTCCTCTGCTCACTACAAACCACAATATGAATCAGATCCTCTCCATATGAAGACATCAGACAGTGGAAATAATTGCTTGTAAAGCCCGGAGTATGGAGGACGTGAGCCGCCCATCGGGATTCTTTTAGGCTTTGTTTCCTCCAGCTGTGCGGGGAGCTGCTTGCGGTACGCACAGCCATTCTATGTTCTGACCATCTCAAGCCGCTCTTTGCTATGAGGATATGAATCATTCGCGGCTCTATCAGTGGGAGGCGTTACGAGGAGCTGAAGGAATATATACAGTTAAATACCTTGGATCCTAGGCCCAGGCTGTATACAACGCTTCTCTTCAAGGGAGTGACTGGAACTGATCGGGATACCAGGAGTGGAGATCCGAACGGAGGACTGTCACCAGGGACCATTGCTGCAGGATACGGCTGATAGGCTTGATACCCCTGCAGGGGTGAATTCTTCCGGTGAGTGAGGGCACATTGGGGGGTCCTTTGGAAGGCTGGAAGAGTTTACAACACTAATGCCCCGTACACACGGTCGGATTTTCTGATGGAAAATGTCCGATCGGAGCGTGTTGTCGGAAATTCCGACCGTGTGTGGGCTCCATCGGACATTTTCCATCGGATTTTCCGACACACAAAGTTGGAGAGCAGGAGATAAAATTTTCCGACAACAAAATCCGTTGTTGGAAATTCCGATCGTGTGTACACAAATCCGATGGATAAAGTGCCACGCATGCTCAGAATAAATAAAGAGATGAAAGCTATTGGCCACTGCCCCGTTTATAGTCCCGACGTACGTGTTTTACATCACCGCGTTGAGAACGATCGGATTTTCCGACAACTTTGTGCGACCGTGTGTAGACAAAACAAGTTTGAGCCAACATCCGTCAGAAAAAATCCTAGGATTTTGTTGTCGGAATGTCCGAACAAAGTCCGACCGTGTGTACGCCCTATAAGAGTACTGCTAGATGTTTGAAGAGACTATTTGCACTTTAGGAAGAACGTTCTATGGATTTTTTTCCTTTTTTTTTTTTTTGGGACATTTTTTGGACTGATGATTTAATGATTTATTTCTAAACACTTTTATGCGCATTTATGATTATAAGGTTCTTATTTATATATTTCAGCGCTTTTTTATGCACATATTTACGCTATTTTTTCAAGGATTTTCTGAAGGTTTTTTGGGAATTCATAACACTTTCTTTATACCAACCTATAATGTTTTGTTTTTGATCACCTCTAATCTAGTAAGGTGATAATACACGCTGCACTTTATATATATATATATGTGGGCATTTTTTGCATATACACCAAGAATAGTTTTTCCCACACGTTTGTAATTTTATCATTCCTACATATATAATAATTTATGTTCAGTTTTTATTTATTCACATTTTTTACTTGATACACCTCACTAGTTTCTGCACATCAGACGAGGTTTAGTGGAACAGTGCCAATCACCCCGTATTGGGACTCTATACTACTTAGAATTTCACGTAGGTGTTATTCTGTGCTGGGGGGGCTGCAGTTCCTTTATTACCTAAGCGCGGAGCTATTTGTTTCTTACAGGTGTATGAAAAGTGTTGCACTAGTTTATTGGTTAGAGGAAGTCTTCTCTGACACAAACATATGAAGGTAATGCCTTGGAGGAAGGAACAACCTTCAACATTCTTAAGACAGTACGCCCATAGTTGAAAATATAGAAAGAGAAAGAAAGAGCGATGAGTGCCGCAGCTCACGGACACGAGAGGACAGGCTCAGGTAAGTATTTTAGTGCAGAGAATGCATTATGGTAAAAACCTTCTGCCTTTACAACCACTTTAAAGTCCAGAGTAAAACGATTGGACTTCAGCTACATATCAAGAAAACTAAGGTTCTGACAACAGGACAGATCTCTAACTTCAGACTTCATGGTGAAGATGTAGAAATAGAAGACAAGTATCTGGTTCATTGGATTATTTATGGGTATCAAGTGTGGGTGGAAGACAGCACCGGCCTGGTGCCGCTGGAGGCTGTCTCTGCTTCACAACCCTGTCACACTGCAGAGACACTGATATTTAACCCCCTCAGTGTCTAACCATTTTTCAAGAAACACAGCCCTGAAGAAGGGGGATGCAATCCCCCTGAAAAGTGTTGGCTCTACTTGTATATTTTTAGCCTCAATAAGCTATAAAAATCATCAAGTGAGACTTTTTTTGGACATTGAGCATTCCTCTCCAATCACCAATTGGATCATTTATGAATAACAAAGGATCCAGCAGTCAAGAAATACAATGCAGACTGCCCGGAGAAGAGCAGGACTAAACGACCTAGAAAGGATCTTGATCATATTGATGTATAAATGTTAGAATTAGCCAGACATTGGAGTTTTTTCACTCTATGGATATGAAAGCTGGCGATAAAGAAGCAAGCCTGGGACGGTTCTGAAGTCTTTGAAGTTTGGTGGAAACCAATGGATCCTTCAACAAATCAAGCCAAACCTTTTTACTAAAAGCTATTGACTTAAACCTCGTGCACTCTGTAATCAGCATAGAATTAGTCGGACACACCCCCTTTCTTCCTCTGCTATACAAGTCGGTCTACTGAGAGAAGTTCTAGACTTCAGTTGAGCTTTCCCATGGATCAGATGACAATCTCATTTCCATAGGAGCATCCAACTGCTGCTGGTTGTCCACTTTCTGCAGGAACATCCAATCCTGATTGTTTCTCCCACATTAAAAAAGGCTCTGTTCTCCCAGTCTGTGAGAGGATTCTTGTGATGGGGGCATGGCTGTTACTTAGCTGTGCCAGCACAGGAAACTGGTGTGGGAGGCAGGAAGAAGCATTTTCAATAAGAGGTTTTTGGCTACATTCAAGCTTTATATGGCTTTCCCATGCTTCAGATGACAATCTAATTTCAGTAGGAGCCCCCAGTTGCTTTTGGTTGGCCACTTTCGGCAGGAAAACCCAATGCTCGGTCATTTTCTCCCCTCATTTGAGCTATACAAGTCTGTGAGAGAATTCATGTGAGGGGGTGTGGCTACTACTCAGCTCTGCCACCACAGAGAACTAGTGTGGGAAGGCAGGAAGAAGCATTTCAGTAATAGATGTTTTTGACTTCATTTAAACTTTAAAGGGCTTTCCAAGGATCCGTTGACAATCTCATTACCATAGGAGCCCCCAACTGCTGGTAGCTAATCATGATTGGATCATCTTGCAGAAAGTGGCCAGCTATCAGCATTTGGGGGCTGCTATGGAAATGCGATATTCACCAGATTTATGGAAAAGTCCCTTTTTAAAGAGCAAATATAGTCAGAAACATCTATTATTGAAAATGTTGCTTCCTTCCTACCCACGCTAGTTGCCTGTGGTGGCAGAGCTGAGTATTGGCCTCGCCTCCATCTAAAGAAGCCTCCCACAGACCTGTATAACAGAGGCTTATCTCAAAGGGGGGGATGATCAGAAGCCTTGCTAAACAATTCTGTGAGAGGCTTCTTTAGATGGGGGCATGCCTGCTACTTAGCTCTGCCACTACAGTACAGGGAACTAATGGGGGGGGCAGGAAATAGCATTTTAAATAATATACAGTATGTTTTTTTATTTCATTTGAGCTTTAAAGGATTTTTCAATGGATCAGGTGACAATCTTATTTCCATAGGAGCCCCAACTGCTGCTGGATGGCCACTTTCTGTAGAAAATGTCCAATCCTGATAATTTTTGCCCCCTTTGAGAAAAGGCACTGCTATATAAGTTGGTGAGAGGATTTTTGATGGGGGCATGGTCCTTATTCAGCTCTGTCAGCAAATGAGAGAAGATTTTGCCTTCGATTGAGCTTTAAAGAGCTTTTCCATTGATCTGGTACCTTTGGAGCCCCAAATGCTGTTGCCTGGCCACTTTCTGCAGGAACATCTTAATCCTTTTTTTTCCCCTTTAAGAAAAGCCACACCAATTTACCATATTTTCTCCTAATGATTTTCTTTACATAAATGTATTTTGGGAAGTCTTTATGTATAACGCAGTATAAATGTTTTTGTACCGTTTGCAGCCTGTCTGGAGAGCGCTGGCCTTGCTCTGCACCTTGCTGTATCCTCCAGCAGCTCTGGAGGTAAAATAGCCCTTGCCATCAGCCCCAATCTCCAGTTGGCACGGACCCGGCATCTGCAAGGAGAGGACAGAAGATCCTGTGGAGGAAGACTTCAAAATGGACATCCCCGACTACCTCTGACATATGGGTAGGGCAAAAAGACCTGAAATATTCTACCTTCTGATGGCGGCAGCATTTGATCTGAGCCTAAGGTCTAAACACAACCCTTCATCAGAGAGTTTCTCAATCCTTATTGCATGCTGTATGAAAGGATATTGACTTCTGCTGCAGTGTCGAGCTAAGCCTCGCCCCTGAACTTTAGCAATCCAGTGTGGGAATCTCTATTGGGTGCTAAGGCTCTTCCCAAAGGATTGGTGAACTGCAGGGGCTGGGCTTATCTCTAAGTCCTGCAGAACTCCTGTATAATATACATCTGGGATTGAGGTCTCTCCTCTCAGACAGAATTTAAATAATATTTTTTATGACCCCAGAGATTTTCTTTAAGGGGGATTATTAAGCTGTCTTTTAGAGGGGTGTGTATATCTTTTTATGTAGATTTTTTCTCCCCAGAAAAAAAAAAATCTTAGGCGCTTACTCTATGCTCATACATTATACTTTGTTTTCTTTACTCCAAAGGCCAATCCCTCAGCTAGCAGAGATGGAACGCCAGCTACGTGAAGCCATGGCAGAGAAAGAGCGCCTCCTGAAGGCCAGGGTGAGTACATTTCTGTTCGCAAGAAGTCTGCGCATACATATATTTAAAGCCCAAACTTTCTTTTTCTGTAATTTTCGATACGGTGGGGGAGGGTTAGAGCTCCTTTCAAGTTTCTGTTGCGATTCCCTCTTTCTATTTCTCCTGATGCCCATTTTTCCTGGGGCAAAAAGTGACGGGAAATCCAAAATTATACAGTGGTTACCAGAAAGGGAATACAGCAGAGATACTCCTATGAGGAAACTCCTCCCGGAGAGGAGAATGCTCCTCACTTTGGTGGGATTTCTTCTCCCTTCTTGTTGTGTCTCCCGGA
Organism: Aquarana catesbeiana; assembly: GCF_042186555.1. NCBI lineage: Eukaryota > Metazoa > Chordata > Amphibia > Anura > Ranidae > Aquarana > Aquarana catesbeiana. The sequence continues at coordinate 33,199,833 of NC_133333.1, read as the reverse complement.
CAGGAAGTGAAGGTAAATCTTCTTAGGGGGTCACAGAGCAAAAAAAAAAAAACAGGTATTTAAATGTTATCTACAAAACAATACAGGTATTTAAATGTTATCTACTCAAGTAAGAATTTTTTTTTTTGGGGATATAGATATACTGAAAGTTGACCTCCAGCCTTTCCTTCAGTCTTGCCCTGTTGTACAGGCTCCTCTCCTGGACTGAAATTGCATACTCTGATTTCACTGCACACTGTGAGCTTCTAGCAATGTGCATTAGAAGCTGCAGCAAGTCAGAGCCCGCCTCATTTCCTGGCTGGAGGACATCCAGCACCATCTAGCCCAGGGATATGCAATTAGCGGACCTCCAGCTGTTGCAAAACTACAAGTCCCATTATGCCTCTGCTTCTGGGTGTCATGCTTGTGGCTGTCAGAGTCTTGCTGTGCCTCATGGGACTTGTAGTTCTGCAACAGCTGGAGGTCCGCTAATTGCATATCCCTGAATTCTAGCCCTTTCTCCTCAGCCTGACTGTCCCATGCCCACCTCTTTCATTCGTTGGTTTTGCAGTTCTTGCAATCATGGAGGTTCAGCAGCACATGTAGGCATTACCTAGGGAAAATTGCATGCCTAGGAACGCCCTGTCCTTCAGGGTGACGCCCCCACCCATCAGGGCATTTTAATATTTGCATAGCTCCTCCCAGGAGCCAGCCCACTGCTTACATCAGGGCTGGGGGATCTTGAGTGAAGTGTTGAGGCAGGGTGCTGCTATATTTTCAGGAAGCCTTCAGCTTCTCCCACCTGCCATGATCTGCCTGCATTGCATTTAGAAGCACAGAGACCTTGTGATGACATCACTGGGTCTAAAATAATGTAGGTCCTACAAATGTAAAGATTAAAAAAAAAAATTAAGTTGCATGTTGATGAGGATTGGCGGGCTTTAATAGGGATAGAAAAATATATAAGTCGATTAAACTCCTTTTTGTCTTTTTTTTTTTTTTTTTTTTACCAACAAGGCAACTGTGACCTATAAGGGAACCTTTTTGTTTTTTTGTTTTTTTTTTTGTTTGTTTTTTTTTTTAGGTTAAAAAAAAAAAAACAACCTTAAGGGTTGAAAAGTTGTCCCCTACATTGGCGTTGTGTGGATTGGGTGCAGTATAAAATGATAGGTCCCTTCCCCTTTAACAGCAGTCGTCCTCCATGCAGTCAGCCATCCAGTGCAGCCGGCTGACCTGCCGTCACATGACTGTAACTTAATTGCTTCTGCTTTCGGAAGGCGAGCCTCCAGCTCTGGCTCTGCGCTCTCAGACACATTTGGTTGCTCTACAGAGCAGGTAGGAGACATGCCTGGGTGGTGTGTGTTATGGTGAGTGTACACAGAGAGCTTGTCTATAGGCAACCTCCATGCATGCATGTGTACATACATGTAGAGATTTCTACATAGATGATTTGGGGAAGGGACTTTATAGGAGTTTACAGTGTAATGTACTTCGCCTTTGTTTGTGGGCAACGTTGGCCTTTGCAGGAGCAGAAGAACTGGTTTTTCATGTTTGCTTAGGGCTTAGCTGCAATGGAGATCACCTGTAACAGGCAGAGGGGATATAATCCCATTACACAGGAGATATATATATATATATATATATATATATATATATATATATATATATATATATATATATATATATATATATATATATATATATATATATATATATTTAAGGTGGGTATTTTTTACTTTATTTAAATCCGATTTTTCTTTATTTAAATCAGATTTTTTTTTTATTTAAATCAGATTTTTTTCTTTATTTAAATCTGATTTTTTTTTTTTGTTTGAATCAGATTTTTTTTAATTAAATCAGATTTTTTTTTTTTTTGATTCTTATCAAATATATTTTATTAAAATGTTTTTGGAGTAAAAATCCATCTAAAATATAGTTTTCTAAGGATACATTAATAATTTACTTAATTCAGCATGAAATGGAGCTTAGTTATGTAGCATGAGGCTGTATATTCTGCAATTTTTACATTTTTGGTAAACTCATTCAATGAATCCAAGCTCTGTAAGCTGAGATAACATGCACCGCATTGATGCATTCACACAATTTCACAGTAACCATGAGATAAAACAAAGTTCAGGAATATTTCTTTATCCCATTGTTTTGCAAATCTATGTACACTACAAACTGTATGACCGTATCGGTTCTGATATTGCTGTTTTACTAACCTGACAGCTTATTATTCCAAATAGGAAACCTTCATTTTGTTTGCAAATAATAAAGATTCTAACTACCAGCAAGAATGAGTCCTTACATTTGAAGGGCACCTGTCATTTCAAATCCATCATGGCCGCGCCTGTTAACGGGCATCCACTCACCTGCTACCGCCACCTACCTCATCTTGTTGTGTCACTGCCACATCACCAGCCGTCCCATTATAGTGAATAGGACTGTCGGTGATTCAACAGAGGGTCAGAGGAGAAGCCACTGCGGGACAGAGATGATAGTTGCTCTCTAAAAATTATGATTTAGATTGAGTTGAGTTAATTTAAATCCACCCTGATGCCAAGACAGTAAACGTCCCGACAGTCTTTTCTAACTTTCTGGGACCCTATGGGTGAGATCTCTGCACTGATTCCCTGGGTCTGCACACCTGCCGTGCCCATTATGAGGGGCTTTTGCCTTCCCTGCATGGAGTTCCTGAGCTTGCAAATTTGTGGTGGCCATTATGGGGGTTCCCACCATCCTTGCACTAGGTACCCCAGGCTGTGCACCTGCTGTTCCTATTATGAGGGGTTCCCACCATCCCTGTTCTGAATTCCTGGTCTGCACACCTGTTGTGCCCATTTTGAGGGATTTCCACAATCCTGGGGCTGAGTTCCCAGGTCTGCACACCTTCTGTGCCTATTACAAGAAGTTCTCACCATCCCTGGTGCCCAGGTTTGGAAATTTCTGATGGCCTTCGAGGGGTCCTTACTATCCTTGCACTAGGTTCCTGGGTCTGCACATACTTATGTGCCAGTTATGTATCTACGTTTATCATTATGAGGGGTTCCCACCATCCCTGTGCTGAGTTTCTATACACCTGCTGTGCCCATTATGAGGATTCCCACCATCCTGGCACTAAGTTCCAGCATCTGGAGTTTGGGGGTTGCAAGCTTGTGGTGGCCATTATTAGGGGCCCCCATCATCCTTGCAATATGCTCTACGGTCTGCACACCTGCTGTGCCCATTACAAGAAGTTCTCACCATCCCTGGTTCCCAGGTTTGGAAATTTTTGATTTAGGCCTTTATGAGGGGTCCTTGCTATCCTTGCACTAGGTTCCTAGGTCTGCACACCTTCTGTGCCAATTATGAGGGTTCCTACCATCCTGGCACTGAATTCCTGAATCTTTGCATCTACGTTTATCATTGAGGGGTTCCCACCATTCCTGTGCTGAGTTCCCAAGTCTGTACCCATTATGAGGACTTCCCACCATCCCTGTGCTGTTTCCTGGGTCTATACACCTGCTGTGCCCATTATGAGGGGTTCCCACCACCCTAACACTGAGTTCCAGCATCTGGAGTTTGGGGTTTGCAAGTTTGTGGTGGCCATTATTAGAAGCCCACATCATCCTTGCAATACACCCCACGTGCCAGCTGTCAAACTCTGTATGTAGCATTAACATGGCAATGTGTACGCACCTGAGCAGCACCATGTCCACTACTAGGTGGGAGTTTGGGGGGCAGCAAAAACGTGGATCAGCCGCCTGTTTACTGCCCCCCCGAACGCCTGTTTGAAAGGAGCCTTAAATCTATAGAATGTGGGTCAGAGTTCCCCTTTCTGTGAGTACATGGAGGCGTGAGACAACTTCCTAGAATTTCTTTACTGCCAGCTGTTCACAAATACTTTCCAGGGCAACCTTCATAATGCTCTTGTATTAAAGTGACACAACAATTGTTACCAAAAAAGTTACAAACTTTTTTTAAACGAAAAAATGAATTCCATCACCGAGCTCCATTCACATTTAGCGTTTCTGCAACGTGCGACAAAGCACACAGAAAACGTTCATCTTGTGGAACTGCATGAGCATTTGTTCTATGTGAATTGGAAGCAAAATTGTTAGGCTATTTTTACTCCTGGTTTATTGCTATTAAATTATTAAAAAAGAGTGGTTGGGAAAAATATTGCATTATGACCACTAGATGGAGCTGACAATCATAGCAAATAAGTATTTATTTCTTGTTATCACTAGCTCCATCTAGTGGCCATAATGCAGTATTTTCCCATTGTGTAGGAATGAAAAGCATTGGACATAGGGAGAAAATAGTCTAGTACAATCAATTATGCCCCTATTTGTACAGAACAAATGCAGTTTCATAGGATGAATATCTTTTGTATTTTTTTTTTTTTTTTTATAAATGCACCCCTCCATGGTTTCACTATCCTGCCTTAAGGTAGGGACCCTGCACGGTCCCTAAGTGTTGGTATTCCTTTGACTTGTGACGTTGACTTCCTAATAAATATGTGATGTGCACTTATTTGGAGTGCTGTTTACTTTGTATCTTCCATATATCCCCGACATTTCCAGATACTGTACAGTATAAATGGGTTTTCTCATCTCTACCACTGAAAATAATAAAAAGCCTTTTGCGTGTTTTGCAGGAAGAGAAGAGAGCAGCTAAAGAGATGACCAAACGGCTGGAAGCAGAGCAGAGTCATATGAAAGAAGAAGCTCCTGTACCTGTCCCACCCATGGTGCAACCGGCCGTCCTCGAGCCTGCTGTTGAGATGGTAAGTTCAGCAGAAAACTGTACACACTTAAGGGTTGATTTAGAAATAATTTGCATAGTCATTCACCCAGTCAAAGTGCTAATACATTCATTCTGTGCAAATGGGGCACAAAAAAAACTATTGGAAATAAGCTATACGGTATATTGTGCTGTTCAAATGTAAATAATTGATTTTAAATGGAAAAAACACGTTCAACCCCTAGATGGAGCTAAATTCTACAGGAAATTATTATGATAACTGAGCTCCATCTAGTGGCCAAATAAGGTATTTTCTATTTAAAATTAATGATCTAATAGCACAGGATATAGCCTATTTACATTAGATTTTTGCCTGATCGCACATGCACTGTCACTGGGTGAATGACTATGTGATTTTCCTTTTCTTTTAATTTTTTTTTTTTAAATCAACTTCTTAATGTTGACCTTGCATTGTGATTACATTAAAAATGCTGTCTCATATACTTCCCTTCTCCTGATGTGGGCACCTTGACCTATACCTGTTCAGCACACCACCTTTAGGAACCTGTGTCAGTGGGCTTTGGGCTGGTGTCAATGACGTTGGTTTGAGACCTTTTAGAAATCACTCGAGTATTCATTTACAGGTGCCTTCACCTGCAGTTGACCACCTTCTGACCTGCATTTAATCTAATGGGAACAAAGGACCATTTACACAGGCCTTTAACATACCTTTTTCAATCCTGCTATTCAAAGTGCTAAGACAAAAGAATTAGTACAACAGCCAGGCAGATAGCATTTTTTCAAGGGGAGGGGGTCATCAATATATTTTTTCAACCCATTTTTTCTTTTGAAGACCATCTGTCACTTTGCTAATCAAGGGCGGAGTAACAGAGCCTTTTACTAGCACACCTCCTGACCCACTTATACTCAGCATCATTAAAGTGACAATCAGTCCTCCTTTTAAATGAATACCAGATAAAGTGTATAGAGCATGTGAATTATATAAATCACCAATACATGTAAATAACAAGTAAATAAACCATTGAAAGTGCATTCTTCATGTGGGACAGTGAAGAGAATACATATGTAAGTCCATGTAAAAACAACAAGATGAATCACCCAGGTGTTTATTAGAATACAATTGAGGTCCTGCTGAATAAGGACGAGGTGCTTGGTCCACCACCACATATAGAGAGAGACTGGCCGCTTACCAGAAACTCCTGACCCCCCACTACAGAGGGTCAGAGTGAGCTGTTAGAACTGATTGCTCCGGACCACCACCGAAAGACCGAATGTTGGCACTGGGATGGAACATCAGGGGCCTTGATATAGGATGGGTTGGTTCACAATAGCAGTACGTCAAACTCTCAGCAGAGTGGTTAAACCAAAAAACGGAAAAAGCTCCAATAGTGTAACATCATATGGCTTTATTAAAACAAAAAAATGTATACACTCACATGTAAAATTCAAAGTTGAGCGCCTAGAAAGATGTCTGGAGCGCCGGCCGGATGCTCACAGACAGCCCGTCCTGCTGGTAACACAACAACGGTAGGAGGTGACGCCAACACGCGGAGCGACATTCCATCCCAGTGCCAATTTTCGGTCTTTCGGTGGTGATCCGGAGCAATCAGTTCTAACAGCTCACTCTGACCCTCTGTAGTGGGGGCCATGAGTTTCTGGTAAGCGGCCAGTCTCTCTCTATATGTGGTGGTGGACCAAGCACCTCGTCCTTATTCAGCAGGACCTCAATTGTATTCTAATAAACACCTGGGTGATTCATCTTGTTGTTTTTACATGGACTTACATATGTATTCTCTTCACTGTCGCACATGAAGAATGCACTTTCAATGGTTTATTTACTTGTTATTTACATGTATTGGTGATTTATATAATTCACACGCTCTATACACTTTATTTGGTATTCATTTAAAAGGAGGACTGATTGTCACTTTTATGGACACCAGTTTTCTCATTAGCGCGATTCCATTTTTTCTAAGTTGATTTTATTGTGTTTGTGTTACATACAGGAATCCGCAGCTTTTCTAATCTCTTTAGCGTTCACACAATTTCACTTATGCGCAGTTATAATCCCCCTCCTTTTTTTACTCACCATCATTGCACTCCCCGAAGCATGGCTGCTCCTATGCAGCTCTTGGAAATACCCAGCATTTCTGAGTGTAGGGGAGTTTTTGATCTCCTCTTGGGGTGCAAGTCTCGGGCCTGAGTGGGGAACAGGTATAGGGGAGCTTGTGACCTTCTCTTGGGTACATTTCTCCTGCCTGAGCAGAGAACAGATATAGAGGAGCTTGTGACCTTCTTCTCCTGGGGTACAATTCTCAGGCCTAAGCCAGAATTGTGTATAGGGGAGCTTGTGACCTTCTCCTGGGGTGCAGTTCTCAGGCCTGAGCCAGAATGGTGTATAGGGGAGCTTGTGACCTTCTCCTGGGGTGCGGTTCTCAGGCCTGAGCCAGAATTGTGTATAGGGGAGCTTGTGACCTTCTCCTGGGGTGCGTTTCTCAGGCCTGAGCCAGAATTGTGTATAGGGGAGCTTGTGACCTTCTCCTGGGGTGCGTTTCTCAGGCCTGAGCCAGAGTTGTGTATAGGAGAGCTTGTGACCTTCTCCTGGGGTGCAGTTCTCAGGCCTGAGCCAGAATTGTGTATAGGGGAGCTTGTGACCTTCTCCTGGGGTGCAGTTCTCAGGCCTGAGGGGGAAATGGTTATAGAGGAGCTTGTGACCTCCTCCTGGGGTGTCGCTTTCAGGCCTGAGTGGGAAATGGATATAGGGGAGCTTGTGACCTCCTCCTGAGGTTCTGCTCTCAGGCCTGAGTGGGAAATGGGTATAGGCAAGCTTGTGGCCTCCTCCTGGGGTGCTGCTTTCAGGCCTGAGTGGGGAATAGCTATAGTGGAGCTTGTGACCTCCTCCTGAGGTTCTGCTCTCAGGCCTGAGTGGGAAATGGGTATAGGCAAGCTTGTGACCTCCTCCTGGGGTGCTGCTTTCAGGCCTGAGTGGGGAATAGCTATAGTGGAGCTTGTGACCTCCTCCTGAGGTTCTGCTCTCAGGCCTGAGTGGGGAATGGGTATAGGGGAGCTTGTGACCTCCTCCTGGGGTGCTGCTCTCAGGCTTGAGCGGGAAATTTACAGGCTCACACACTGTCACCTAATAAAAAGGTCAACATCATCCAACTGTGTGTAAGCCCCAACATTATCCCACTTGGAGCTTACACAGGTGTTGATGCCCAAAGGAATGTCACTTTTCCCAGAATGAGCAAAGTGCTGGTAAATAAAATGCATAATCTGTCCTCTTTCCAGGCACCTTTTGACTTGCGGTCATATCTGGAGGCCTCAGGACACAGCGTAGAGACGTGTCCTAACGTGAGGGTCAATGCCATGTGTTGTCGGGGCTACCTTGTAAAGATGGGAGGACGCATAAAAACATGGAAGAAGAGATGGTTTGTGTTTGACAGACAGAAGAGAAGGCTGGCGTATTATGCAGGTACGGGTCTATACAGTATATGTAATGAGATCTTCTCAGTGTTCCTCCTGGTCTCTCCTTCTACCACTCTTCTTTTTTCTCTCTTTTCCTCTTTCTGGCTCAATTTTTTCCAGTCCTTCTTTTCTCTTTTTCCTCCCTTTAGACATAGGGAGTGTTTGCAAAGTGCTGGACTTAATGTTGGGCAGGATAGAGTTTAGAATCCAACTTTTTAGAGGCAACTCTTTGTCAACTGCTGTAGCCTTGTGGGCCGCTGGAGTAGTGTAAAAAAAGCATGGGAGACAACATAGTTTTAATGCAAGTCCCGTAAGTCTTGACCAGCAACACAAATCGGGACACTTTGTACCCTTTTTTTCCTGTTTTGTTATCCAGTATTCTCTTAATTTACTCCCAGCACATAAGCCCTGTTGAAGGGATGTTTTGAGCTCTCGGAATGAGTTGGAAATATCCTTCTAGTATCTTGTCATGTGTAATAGATCTGTGGCATGCAAATTTTTTTTAAACCCTCTTCCCTCTCTTTTGAGATTTATTTTTTGTCTGTGTCCATCCCTAATGATGTCTATCTCTGCAGATAAAGAAGAGCAAAAACTGAAAGGAGTAATCTACTTCCAGGCCATAGAAGAGGTGTATTACGATCACTTGCGAAGTGCTTCTAAGGTAACCTATAGAACGAGAAATTATTTTATTCTAGCCTTTTTTTTTTTTTTTTAATTCAAGTGTTTGTCTTTGTATAAAATAAACTCTAAGTGCTAAAATACCAGTTAATCCTGCTAGAAATACGGTGAGCTGATAACGTCCTGTGTTGCACTGTTATCAGTTAGCATTGTTCCCAGCTCTCTCTGAGGATTATAAAACGCCTTCTCCCTATCTAATGGAGAAAGCTCTCTGACCTTTTATAGGTTTTATGGGAACAGTTGGTTGGTTTCCATTAGACTTGGGGTATCGATAGCCAAATTATTTGTATTTTTTAGTTTTGGATAGAGTAAAGGAGTTAAAACCCCTGATACATGTTTGCTATTCCATTAGGGAAATTTCTCTTAATTTCCTGTCCCAGTGGCACAACAGGATGTTGAAGGAATTTTTCTCCTAGACAGGTGTCCCCATGGAAAGATTTCTCCTTACTCAAATCAATGATTTTCCTTTACTTTCTTCCCAATGATCTTGCATACCACAACAAAAAACTGGCAGATTGCCTAATCCAGCCTTTCCCAACTTTTTTATTCCAGAACAGTGATCTCCAAACTGTGGCATGGGGCTAAATGTGGCCCTTTGCATACCTTTATCCGGCCCCCAGTGTACTATTTCTCCCACTGACACCAATGATGGGGCAGTATTTCTCCCACTGACACCAATGATGGGGCACTATTCCACCTACTGACACCATCGGTGGGGTGCTATTCCACCCACTGACACCAATGATGGGGCACTATTACTGACACAAATGATGGGGCATTATTTCTCCCACTGACACCAATGATGGGGCACTGGTCCTCCCACTGACGCCAACAATGGGGCACTGTTCCTCCCACTGATGCCAACAATGGGACGCTGTTCCTCCCACTGACACCAACGGTGGGGTGCTATTCCACCCACTGACACCAACGATGGTGCACTAATATTTCCCCTAAAAACAAAGATGGGACGTTGTTTACACCCACTGACATAGGGGCATTTTCTACTCGCACTGGCCACGGCCTCCTAAAGTCTGAAGCACAGTAAACTGGCCCTTTGTTTAAAAAGTTTGGAGACCTCGGTTTCGGAGGAACCCTTGAAATAATTTTTTTATGTCTCGGGGAACCCTTGATAAACCAATAAATTAAAGTAGAACTAAAAGTCCAAACTTTTTTTTTTCCATTTTGTCTAGAGTAAGGGAGGATTATAACCCCTGTAGGTTTATTGTGGGCCATCTGTGCCCGGTTAGGGAGATTTAACTTCATTTCCTGTCCCATAGCCAAAACAGGAAGTGAGAGTAAAATTCCTGCAAATTAAGGGGATCCCTTGGGGACCCACAGGCTATCGGAACGAGTGTCCCCATTGGAAGATTTCCACTTTATTACTTTCTGTAGACACCCCAAAATGTGGGATTTACTTTCACTTTTAATGAATGGTAAACAGGACACATAGAGAGGGTGAATCTCCCAAACAGGGGGGACAGGTGTTCTAATCCCTTTCCACTCTATCCAAAACTAAAGAAAACATTTTGCCTTTAGTTATACTTTAAGAGTTAGTAGGAAGAATACTTTATTGTAACGCATGATACATGTGTTGGTGTCGTGTGGCACCATTCATTTTAAATGGCACCCCAATGCACCTTGCTGATAAGCGTATGTAACACGTTAATGTATAATAATAATACGTGTTGCTGTGCACTACCAGAAAAGGTGCATGCACATCCGCCGGAAAGGTGTGTTGGGGCGCCTTAGAGAATTAATGGCATCACATCACCCCAACACATTTAAATGTTTAAAGCAAGTCTACGCAACATGTCCACACTGGTGTGAACGTGCCTTGGGTGTGACGTTTAATGCAGCAAACTGATATACGGAATTCAATGTTACTATGTGTAATAAAACAATTATTTTTCCTCCCCCCAGAGTCCACACCCCAAACTGACGTTTTGTCTGAAGACCTTCGAACGCCTCTTCTGCATGGTAGCGCCGACCCCGGAAGCCATGAGGATCTGGATGGATGTCATGGTGACAGCCGCTGAGGAGAACCACCGCTACTGAGACCTTATTTTGTGATCGGTGCCAAGCGTTTTGGGGAAGAACGAAGGAGCCTGGGAAAGAAATAGAGGAACACAAAAACATGAACACAGACGGGCTTGTGAAAAGAAGGAACTTGTGCGAGAGATGTGACTGACAAAAGGGAAGAAAAATGAAGAAAGAACATTTTCTAAAACCCGTGACAGAAAATCTGTGAAATTTTTAGCAGACATTCCTCGGTGAAAAACATTTTTTTTTAATGCCTGTATATCCAAACAGAACAATTTTTTGCAACACACCATGGTACTCACCTCAGGAATGACTATACCAAAGCCTTGTAGCCTTGGCCATCTCTAAGGCCCAACTAGCAATGTCTTCCACCGTTGGTTAGAATGTTGATGGACCTTGTGAATTACCACTAATGTTGAATGTGTTAGGCATATCTTCTAATGTCTGTGATATTATATACATTATTTTTGTAAAATGTTGACAGGATATTAATGGGTCACATATACAGCTTGGAAGCCACCATTTTGTAAGTTGGCCTGTCATGACCATTTTAGACAAGAGGCTGACTAAAAAATGGTGACATCACCAAAGCACAATATGTCTGCCCCGTCCCGTCTGATTTATCTACTGGATGTTGCTGAACATGTAGCAAAAAGTAGCATTTGGTCTAGTGAACCAGGGGACCTCCCACCCATAGGGTTCGTACCAAGTGGCTTCCAAGAAAGAATTTGGCAAAAGGTGCTTGAACACACCTGTCAAAGGATAATGCAATATATAATCCACAAGAGTTGGAAAAACAAAACCATTGTTGTACTAGATTTCAGCATGTATAGTATTTTGTTCTTGGGTTTGCAAACACTACAACTATCTAATGACTGGCTGACCTGAATGGATAAACATCACGTGTTCCAGTTCTTGTGGAGCCCATTCTTTTGTCCTCCAATATGGACCTCATTAGGGATTTAAAGGTTTTGGAATTGCCTTAAAGGAAAGCTGAAGTTGCCACCATGGGTCTCCAAACCAGATAGCCCTCCATGGTTTGATGCTACTCCAACCTCTTTGCTTTAATATTAGAAATTGTTGCATGCAACAAAAGCTTCCTTGACATCAGAGGCTAAACAATCCTAACATTTTATTGTGGCTCTGTGGAAAGTAAATGGTGTTGCCCAGAGCCACAGTCTACATTTGAGAAGTGGCTGAGAACTTTAAAGGTAGGTTCAAAAAGCCTAAGAAGTCAAAGGGCTCCAGTAGGTACAAAAAAACTGTGCAGCTTTGTAAGATGCTCATGATCTTTATTGCCATACCCTGTAGGCCCACCTGGAAGTCTGGGTGAAAAACTCTGTTAGCAACCCCCACAAGCTGCTTTGCTGCTAGGACTTGAAAACTGTTGGTTATTGCTCCTGTAAGGGTCCTAGCACACCAGGCAGCTGAAAAAATGCCAGAATCTCTGGCAGAAAAAGCAGCTAAAGAATGCTTATAGTGCCTCGTATTTTATTTATGACAGGTAAGTACGGTATATAGCGCCATCAATTTACATATATTTTGTACATTCACAGCAGTCCCTGCCCTCAAGGAGCTTACAATCTAAGGTCCCTAACTCGCATACATACAAATACTAGGGCCAATTAACCTACCGGCATGTCTTTGTGTGGGAGGAAACCGGAGTACCCGGAGGAAACCCACACAGGGAGAAACATGCAAACTCCATGCAGGTAGTGTCGGGGTTGGGATTGAAATTGATGACCCTAGTGGCAGAGGTGCTAACCACTTAGTCACTGTATTGCATAAGCATTTGAGAGTTTATGGGCATTTTTTTTTTTTAATAAGCGTTTTTTTTTTTTTTTTGTCAGGCGTTTCTCTTGCTCAAAAGCTCTTTTTTTCTGCCTCTAAACTCCTGTAAATGCCTATAGTGTGCATGGACACATGCAGTAGGTTAATATGGAGGGAAGTTTAGAGACAGAGGCAAAAAAAAGCTCAAACACCTGTAAAAGCAATGTTTTTGAGCTCAAGTGTGCACGAGGTGTAATGCTGGGAGTGAGCATCCAACGGTTTTCACATCCTGGAAAAAGTCAGGACATGGGGATTGCTACCTGGGAGTTCTTTGGCCAGGCTTTTGGGGGGTCCAAATGGTCTACAGTTTTTACCATAAAATAATGAGCATTTTACATAGGTGCACAGTTTTATAATATATACTAGGGCCACCTGACTGCATAGGCTATTTTCTGGAAAAGATGAACTTGGCCTTTTAAAGTCATTTAAATAAGAGCTGCTAGCAGATATAAAGTGCAGGTAACTAGGGGTGCTTAAACATCGCTTGCAGCGGCTCTCTGTCCCCGTGCCCTAATGCCAGGCCTTCTGAACAGCCAAAGCTTGCTGTTATCCTGTGCCTCTATTACATTCCTATTGGCCCACCACTATGATGGCCTGTTTTGTTAACCTTGCAAGATTTATTTCAACCTGGAAATGTCTTTTGAAAGAGCTTTGGCTGTTCAGAAGGCCCTGGTTCTGGCTATAGCAGAGGAGTGCAGAAGCTGAGCTGATTTCATAATGGATACTTGGTGCCCCAACTGCAGAAAATAGAACCTTTTGTCTTTGGATTTCGGTTATGCCGAATTGGTAGTGGCGGTTGTTTCAATGGTCAAAGATTTTTTTTTTTCCATAATCGTTTTACAGTGCAAACTGGATACTGGTCATGGAGCATGATGGAAATGTGAAAGTGTGTTTATAAAGTTTCTGTTGGGTTATGTTGTTGGTTTATGACCACCAATCAACATTCATTCACCATCGTTCTTAAAGTTGATACTTTATTTATAGTGGGTATTGCACATCATTGGCCTGTGTGATATTCAATAGACCACCTTGCTAAGATGTGGAAGATGAACAACGTGGAGGCACCTTGGGCACAGCAGGATTAAAAACTGAAAATTGTATCAAATACCCTAACTTTCCTTGCCCATGGCAAGTAACCCATGCAATTTGTTGCGAAATATTACAAGCTGGTTATTGCACAGTTTTATGCATGTATCTGTATAAGGATGTAGTGGCCTTTTGAGAAATCTATTCAGCATCCCTGACAAGCATCTGGACCATGAGATTAAATGGATAGAGGCCAAACATTTTCCTGGCCCCAATCCATGGTAGCATACTACCACATGTATGCTGCCATGTGGGCACCAGGAAAAAGGAAAATTGTATCAAATACTTACCGTAATGTTACTTTCCTGGCACCAATCCATGTCTGCATACATGTGGTAGTATGCTGCCATGTTGATGCCAGGAAAATTACTTTGGAACATGTTTGGCCTCTGTCCATACAATCTCATGGTCCAGATGCTTGTCTGGGTTGATGATTAGGTTCCTAAAATGGCCACTCTATCCTTATGCCGCGTACACACGGTCGGAATTTCCGACGGGCTTGTTGTCAGAAAGTCCGACTGTGTGTAGGCTCCATCGAACATTTTGCTGTCGGAATTTCCGCACACAAATGTTTGAGAGCAGGTTCTCACATTTTCCGACAAATTCTGAGCGTGTGTACAAAAGTCTGATGCACAAAATTCCACGCATGCTCGGAATCAAGTACGGTGGTGCACTGGCTATTGAACTTCCTTTTTAAAAGCCACGTCATGCGTGTTGTACGTCACCGCGTTATTGACGTTCGGAATTTCCGACAATGTTTGTGTGACCGTGTGTATGCAAGACAAGTTTGAACCAACATCCTTCAGAAAAAAATCCACGGTTTTGTTGTCGGAAAATCTGATTGTGTGTATGCTGCATAACACAGAAGGCACATGCATACAACAATGCAGTAACCAGCTTGTATCATTTAGCAACCAATTGCATGGGTTACTTGTCATGGGTCATGAGGGTATTTTAACAAAATGATGGTACTAGGTATTCAGGTCAATTGCAGTCCTCGTTTTCCAAAGGTCTCATGGGACCCAACCTTTTAGCACCAGGTCCCTTGGACCCCAGCAATCAGAAGTTGGAGTGAGATCACTGGTTTGTTAAAGGGTTGTGTGCCTTTTGGAGCCCAGTAATCAGGAGGGGGAGTTGGATCACTGACTTGTAAGTGGGTTATAATGGTAGTGATCTTGAACCAAAAAGAACAAATTCCTTTGCTTAAAAGAGAAGTTCTGGCAATAGTGGACCACACATCTTCAGCCACTCCAGAACTGGCAAAACTTTGCAGCCCCCTGGGGACTGGGGAAGTCCAAAAGACACGCTGGAAAAATAAGAAAACAAGGGCATACCAGCCTTGCGCATTACCTTTTGTGATTCCTTTTATTGAAGTGATAAAACAGATACTGTATCTACTCGCATATACCATAAAATCTCAAGACCATCAATATCAACAGTCCTGCATGACCTCGTCCACTGCCCAAGTCCTAACTACAGCAAGACATCCAAAATTGCTGACACATTTTTAGGGGGGTTCCCTCTTCCTCAGGGCTGAGGAAGAGGGGAATCCTCCTCGAAATGAATCAGCCATTTTGGACGTTTTCCCATGTTGGGACTTGGGCAGTGGACCAGGTCATGCAGGACCCTGTGGCTATTGATAGTTCTGAGATTTTTTTGGTGTATGTGAGCATATATCTGTTTTAACACTTCGATAAAAAAAAATCACAAAGGTAATGCGCAAGGCTGGTGCGACCTGTTTTTATTTTTCCAGTGATCTTGAACGGTCTCCTGCAAGGTGTCTCCAATCACAAATGTAGCCCTTCCACAGTCTCAGACCATCTTCTGAAGGATGTTTGACAGTGTTCTGTACTACATATACTGAATATTATATATGGCCACTTGGTGATGTCAGGAGCCACAGTTGGGGCAACCTAAACTGCCTAGGTTGATCAATAAATGTCTCCATTTTGTTACCAGTATCTAACAGATCAGTAGGCACATATGTCATAAGAAATAGCTGTATGTTGGTGGTTATCATTGATGTACTTCTAAAAAATGCTAGATGATTGGCTGTCATGTGGATTCCTGGAATTCTGAACAGAGTCACTTGTGCAAGATTGAAGACCGAAGTTTGGCATGGCAAACCATCAACTGGTGTTTTTTAGCAGGAGTTCAGCATTGACAATCCGCATATGTATGACCATAAAATGAAACCACACGAGGTTTAGCTGTCATTCCCCAACCCACACTAGAAAAATCTGAACATGCAATCTCATTGGTTGTTATGGTCAGTTTTTTGTTTGTTTTTTGTCACCGTGTATAATGATCCAAGTACTCTAGACTATTGTACATATTTATGCGTTATATGTGTGAAAATGCCGTACTGGAAGCCTTCCTGTTCTCAGGACCTGAGAACAGGAAGTTCTTTAGTGAAGTATGTAAAATTTGTATATTTAGATGGACTTTTTTTCCGGTGAAGGGGTCAGGGAGGTACTGATGTTTGTAAGAAATGCCATATATATTTTTGTTTTATTTATTATATATGAATAAAAAGAGTCTCTTTGGATGATTCTCTGACTGGTGGATTGCTCATTTCAACCAGGCAAATCACAGCAAGAAAAATGCCCAACTATATGGGATGTGAGTCAAGGCAGGGGAGGACTGTGTGACCTTATAGCTCGGGGGGGGGGGGGCAAAGACTGCCGAATAGCACTTTCATAGTAGGGACAGATATCTGTAGGCAACAGAAAATGTACCATGGTGTGGTGCATTGATAGACATACCTATTTATTATTATTGTTATTATTATTTATTGTGACGCACCATTTCATATTCGGCATCAATTTCCTTTGCGACTTTCAACATTCGGTTACATGACATTTCAAAGCTGCAAAGAAAGCTGGTGATGGAAGGCTTTATGCACACCGCCATATAGGGGCCATGCAGAGCCTGCATAATAACACTCCTATGACCTGCTGCCACCCATAGAGATGCATCATACACCACATTGTATCAGTGTGAAAGCAGCCTAGGACTCAGGACAGTAACAACTCATTTACAGTTGCGGTTTGGGGCGGTAAAACTCCATAGTTCATTGTGGCCCACTACTGGTTACCAAATCACTTAAGTGGTTCTTCAAAAGGTTGAGCACCCTTGGTGTACAGCCTCCTCTTCTAATGCCTATTAATGGGCAGCTTTATGTGGCAGTAGCGGGTCCCACAAATGTCATTATGCAGCCTCTGTACAGCTCCTGTACAGGCATGTGCATAAACCAAAGACTTCTCTATACCAGATGCTTTAATCCCAGTTCTGAGCAGGTAGCTATATAGTGCAGAGCATATTTCACTAACTGCAGGTCCCACTCTGATGCCTGAATGATTAAGCATCTCTATTAAGGGCCACCAACCCAACATATCTTATTAGTACTAGCCCAAGAGTCAAACACTACCTGAGCCCTAGCTCAGTCCTCCCTCGCGTGGCTGGCATATTAGGGTTTCCACACCTCAGATTGGGGAAAAGTCAGATCTTTGGCAACTCTTTATTGGAGAACGCTCATAACCTCAAAAATTGTATTATAGGTGATCTCGCAAGCTGTCTGGATAAAACGCGGTTGTGGAAAAGCCAAAAAAGCACCAGAAAGAAACGTCCGCTTGGTAGGCAGAAAGAAGAGCTTCTTGTCTTTAAAAAAATTAGACAATTAGGTAGGAGCAGTCTTTTTTTTTTTTTTTTTTCTTTCTCCACTGTAGGTGGCGCTTGACCATAGCGACATTACAGTTGGAGGAGAAGTCAAGAGTAACTTGGTTCCTTTTATGGTTTCCGGGGTAACTGGGAACTATCCAAATAGATGCTGCCACCCCATGGGAATCTGGCAGCCATATTGAGTCAAGCAGAGCATATTTAAAGCCCTGACTCCCAGGCTTGACGTGCATTTCACATGTGGGTAGTGTACAGACAGGTCACCCAACTGACAGGCACAGTGATTAGCAGCAGGGAGAGGTGCAAGACGAAAGGATAGGGACATGCCATCCTTCCTGGAGACCTCCTCATTTAGGTATGGACCAGCTAGGCTGCATTCTGCCCCTGAAGGCAGACATTGTCAGCACCTTGGAGAACCACATATCTTTTCTGTGAGTGTTCCCGGTCAGGTACCTTCCCACCAGGCTTGTTGTGAATTATAAAACTCTGAAATGAATACAAGTTCTGTTTTCTGCAACTGGACTTTGAGTGTTTACTGCTGTTGCACCTCCTCACAGACATGTCTGCCCATTCTCTCTCCTGAGTAGCCACAGCCTTTGAGGCTCATCTGTTACATCTCTGACTTGCATCACCTTCAGAATCTGTCCCTGGTCTGTTCTCTATGAGTTAAAAACCGGTAGTAAGTACAACAATGGTGCACTACAGCTGCTGGATGATACACAGCTGACTTGTCTGAAGGAAAACCCGATGCATCAGACCAAAAGAAGTACCAGCAGACACAAAAGAAATGAGGGATAGGGGATTTGTTCCAAAAGGGGTGCTATTTTTTAGAGAGCTCAGCCTAGGCTTTAATGTTTGTGGTCAGCAAGGATGCAGTAAGCAAATTAGGTGGATAATGTTCTTGAGCATTCGACTTCTACAGCTGAGAACTTCCAGCCAGTTGAACACTTCTTGATGAACTTGTGGTGTACTACAAGAAGCCAATCATGGTAGCAGGCCATTAGACAATGATTTCCCATTTAATCAGATTTGAGAGGAAAGAGGACCAGGGAACTTGTAAATTGTGGTGGGGGACCAAGCCAGATGAGTTCAAGAAATCCAGGCAAATTGATATTGCTGCAGAGAGCTCAGTGATATACTGTATGGAAGCCAATGTGGCACATACAGGCAGTGTATTGGTACACTATATGGGAAAATGTTTGTATACTCCTGACCATGACACCTGCATGAAAGTGTGGAATATCACATTTTGAAAACATAGGCATTAAAACCCAGTTCTTCCAGACCCTCCTATCCATCTTGCAGCTTTAGCAGCCTTCATGAGATTTTGGAGTATGCCTGTAGTGTGTGCCCATTCAGTCAAAATAACCTTTGACAGTGGTGGAACTACCAGGGTCGCAAAGGTCCCACTTGGGACTGGGCTCTGGTGTTCCACCACCACAGGGTGCGGAACCGTAAGGCTCAGTTAACACTGGTGTGACCCCAAAGTTGTGCGGTTTATTTGCGATTTCCTTGCAACTTCCTTGTGACTTTTATACTTTTATGTGATTTCCTTGCTACTTGTGTGAGACTTTTGTGATTTAACATTGCAGTCTATGGTACTCAAATCACAGAAAAGTAGTGCAGGAACCTTTTTTTTGTCACATTGATTAAGACAGCATCCATTAAAGTTTGTGTAATTTTATGTGTCGCAGTGTGAACCGGGGCTTATAAAGGGCCCCTTGACATTAATATTATAAGGGCCCCGGGACCAATAGAAAGGGCCCCAACTGTCAGGGGGCCCTTAATGGTTTCTTGCACCAGGGCCCTGAAGGTTCTAGTTACGCTTCTGCTTTATGATATAGGATACTAATATTGGACCAGAAGACCTGGCTGTCAAACTGCACTATTTATCCCACAGGTGTTCAGTAGGATTGAGGTCAGGGATGTACGTAAGCTACTTGAGATCCTCCAAACCAGACTCATCAAACCATGTCTTTATGGGGCTGATTTTGTACACAGGGGCACTGTCATGCTGAAACAGAAAAGGGCCTTCACCAAACTGTTACCACAAGGTTGAAAGTAAGAACAGTCTAAAATGTCTTTGTATGTTGTAGCATTAACAGTACCCTTCACTGGGAACACCTTAATTCAATATAGAAGAAAATCTCCATGTTTTATTATTATTATACAGGATTTATATAGCGCCAACAGTTTGCGGGCGCTTTACAAATGAGGGCAGACAGTACACTTACAATACAAATCAATACAGCAGGGAACAGAGGGCCCTGCTCGTTAGAGCTTACAATCTAGAAGGGAGGGTCAAGTAGAAACAAAAGGTAATAACTGTGGAAGATGAGCTGATGGAAAAAATGAAAATACAGCTGTTAGGTGTGGGTAGGGTCGTCTTTCTGAAGAGAAGGGTTTTCAGGGATCGTCTAAAAGATAATAAAGTAGGAGATAAGCGGACAAATTGGGGTAAAGCTTTCCATAGGATTGGAGAGGCTTTGGAAAAGTCCTAGAGGCGAGCATGGGAGGAGGTGACGAGGGAGCTAGAGAGCAGGAGGTCTTGAGCGGAACGAAGAGAACGAGTAGGCACACATCGGAACTATCCTATCAATCTGTGGTGTGTGGCAACCTCAGCTTGGGCTCCAACCAGACCACCTTGGGGGAGTGACCTGGTTGGAGCCCAGGCTGAGGTTGCCACAAACTACAGATTGATGGGATACTTCCAATGTGTGGCTACAGGGAGATTTTCTTCTATACTAAGCGATGGTAGGAGTCAGGACGAGCTCCCTCCCAAGCCAGCACTCACAGCAGTGGATACAGAAGACTTGCACCCCTTCTAAATCCTTAGTGTCTTTTTGGATATCCTAAACTCAATAGTTTGAAAGGGTGTCAACATACTTTTGGACATATATGTACGTGTGATGGTAAGGTGTTTGCATACTCTTGGCTATATATATAGTATATACAGGAAGCTCAGTTACATACACAGGCACTTCAGCCTTGGAATCATCCTTGTTCATTATCTCCTTGGCAGAATAACTTCTAAAAAATGATGATATACAATACTCCACTCGTGATCAGATCCTGTGGTAATCATGTGGTTAACATTCCAACAGTTAAGGAAGTTGCACACAATAACCATTGTATGTGAAGGCATGGAAGAAAAGCGGTATTAGAATTACAAAGAATATGACAAAGAAAATCCTCCATAGGTCAGATCTGGTTCTTCATTGGGACTGGTCAGTACAGCAGAAACTTGACCTGATAATGGACTTTTATCTGTGTAGTAGCCACATCAAAATTACAAACAAAACTGCCAATGTCATTTATATTGAGCCAACTGAGTATGCCATATTAGATTTTTTCAAAAACACACACAGATCCATAAATCCACTTAAACTGTCCTCTCCTGCACATAGACAACCTGGTGCCGGCCATCACAGTCCCTCTCCAGCATCCACCACACTCCAATTAGCTTTTCTTGCAGTGTTTATAATAATCAGTGAATTGACTGCATACAGTGAAGTCTTTAACCCAAAACCAACCTTCCTTGATGCGTTTCACCACTCCTGGCTTACTCACAAATATATGTGAAGTCCCCTTCCCACTATCCCTATCTACTTCCCCTATTCTTGTGAGCAAACCAAGTCAAGGATAGTGAAAGACCCTATCCTACTATACCTACATACTTCCCCTATACTTGTGAACAAGCCAAGCCAAGGATTGGGGGGGGGAAGTCCCTATCCTACTATACCTATCTACTTCCCCTATCCTTGTGAGCAAGCCAGGAGTCATGAAACACATCAACGAAGGTTAGGTTTGTATTGGAGACATCACTGTATGCAGTCAATTCACTGGTTATTAGAAATACTGCAAGAAGAGCTAATTGGAGTGCGGCTGATATTTTTTCCTAAATTACATTGGTTTCCAGTTAGCATCATATGTCAGCCATATGAGAGGTGGGCCAGTTGGCACTTTTTTTTAACAGAAAAGTTTTTATTAATCTCCAACGGGAGAGAAGTTTCAGTACATAGTACAGCCTAAATGTTATTTACACGTGTTTCTTAGTACATAACATCAATAATACATTCTCTGTAGAAAAGGAGGTTATCTTTAGTCAGAGGATGAGGTATCATATATTTACAGATAATCCTATCCTATACCAACCCTATTTGCGATAATAGGATTGAGGTTCCCTAGGGGGTGAGGGTGGGGGGGGGGGGGAATAAAACCCTGCTCAAGGTTTGCCCATCTGTCAATCTGAGGCAAAGTGGGGACCTCCCATGGTGTGAGCAGGATTTTAGCCTTTGGCCCAAGCTCCCAATATTTTCCCAATTTTTTTTGGGCTATTACGGCTCATATATGTAAGTTTGTAGAGTGGAAGGGTAGAATCAATGAGAGTTCTCCACTGTCCAACCGTTGGGGTTTCCAATTGAGTTAATACACTGCACCACCTCCCTCCAGAATTGTTGAATAAGGGGACAAGACCACACTACATGGAAGAATGTACCCAGTTCAGTATTGCATTTTGGACATCTGTCAGAGTGGGTAGGATATATTATATAACAAGCCTTTGGGGGGTGTAATATGCCCTGTAAAGGAATTTTAGCTGGATGTACGTGCCCCTAGCGGATATCATCAGAGGGATATATTGTTGGGTTTCTTCTTCCCAATCATCATCCGTCACGGAGGGCACATCCGCCTTCCATTTGTTAAAGAGCCTAGTCCCCTGGCGGTCAGTCTCACAGGATATTCGAAGGTACAGGGACGAGAGGATATGGTCCGCACTGGTGGAAATAAGAAAATGCTCCACTACATGTGATTTTAAGTGTATGTCAGTGGAAAATTGGGCTTGTATTGCATGTATTGCAATTGTAGGTAGCGAAAAAACATTTTCGCTGGGAGTTGGAAAGCGTGTTTCAGTTCGTCATATGAAAGAAGTTGGCCTTCTGGCATGATATGTTGTAAAATTTTAATTTCATATCTGGCCCAGACAGCTGGGTCTGGGATAGACAAGAGTTGCGGTGATTTAGGATTATCCCAAAGTGGCGTATAAGGAGAGAGTGTGTTAGGCGGATTGAGTTTAGCTGTCAGCTGTTCCCAGACCTTGGTCATAGTACACATGGGGATGGTCATTGCTGCTTGTGCTCTCAGGCCTCTGAACACTAGGCTGCTAAGTGCCGAGTAGGACCCCAGGATGGCTGACTCTAGATTAACCGATGGGTTATGTCGCGATTGGGTGAACCACCAACGCACCATTACCATCACCGCTGCCCAATGGTATTGTTTGAAGCACGGCAATGCCAGTCTGCCTGTGGACAGGGCGAGCTGTAAAATAAATTTAGCCACCCTGGGGGTCAGACCGGCCCAAATGAAGGTATTGATCACTTGATCCAGTTTGTGAAAAAAAGACTTAGGAATGTGGACTGGAGTGTTTCTGAAAACGTTCAGAAATTTGGGGAGAAATTACATTTTGAGGAGGTTGATCCTCCTCACCGGTGTTAGGGGAAGGGACTTCCAGGCCAGGCATCTCCGTGTTAGTTGATGTAGGATAGGGTATATATTATCTGTTAGATAGCAGGAGGGATCCTTCTGAATCCTAAATATCTGAATTTAGTGACCGACTGTAGGGGCATATGGGGAGGAGGGAGGAGGGGCGGCTGGGATAATGGGAAGAGTATGGATTTGTTCCAATTAATACGTATCCCGGAAAAGGACCCAAACAGGTCAATAACCCGCAGGGCCTCCTCAAGGGAGCTTGAGGCATCAGGGAAATAAAGGTGGGCATCATCCGCATAGAGGGAGATCTGTTCCATCAGTGGGCACGCCTCCATCCCCCTCGTGATTGTAGACGACCTAATGAGGATGGCCGGGGGTTCGATAGCCAGGGCAAATAGTCCAGTGGACAGCCTTGCCTGGTGCCCCTGTGCAGATTGAAGATGGGCGAGAGGGTGCAATTAGTTCTGACTCTAGCAGTGGGACTGGCATACATTAACTTTATCCATGAGCTGAATTTGAGCCCAAAATTGAACTTCTCTAATACTCGCCAAAAGAACTCCCATTCAACCAAGTCGAAAGCCTTTTCGGCATCTAAAGAGGCCACCACTCCCGGAGATTCCGTGGCCACCGCGTGGGATATGTTCGTATATAACCGACGCAAGTTGATGTCTGTGCCCCTACCTGACATGAAGCCTGTTTTTTCCATGAAGGATGACCGAGTTGAGACGATTTGCTTAAATTTTGGTAATTATCTTGGCATCGACATTAAGGAGTGATATGGGTTAATATGACTCACAGAGCTCAGGGTCCTTATGTGGTTTAGGGATCACCATGATCACTGCCTCCGACATAGATGGAGGGAGACACTGATCTTCTAGTATGGATAGTAGAAGTTCATGAAACTGTGGCGCAAGGAATTCACTATTTGTCTTATAAAATTCGGCCAGTCGGCCATATGGACCCGGGGTTTTTGCAGGTTGGAGTGATGAGATCGCCAACTGCACTTCTTTAAGGGTGATTGGTGCATCTAGTTTAGTATTGGCCGCGTCCGATAGGGTAGGAAATTCTATCTGGGCCAGGAAATCTTGTAGGGAATCTGGTGTATAGTCTGTCCTGGACTTGTATAAGTGTCCATAGTATTGTGCAAATCTAGTATTAATCAGGACAGGGTCAGCCTGTACATGTCCCTGATCATCTTTGATATTTGCAATGTGTGCTGTAGTAGAGCGTTCCCTAGCCAGCCATGCTAACAATCTGCCTGATCTCTCCCCTTGCTTGAATATTCTCTGCGACTGTGACTGCAAAAGCTTCCGAGTCTCTCAGCACAGAGATTTCTCGGTGGAGCGTTGGAAGTGCTGCATATGTCCCTGCGTCTCCAGTAGTCACATATTTGTTTTCTAAACTAGTGCAGTATTGTCCTTGTGTATGTGCCTTATAAGCATCCCATACCATTGGCGGGGTGATGGGGGGCGTCCCCCTGTTATGCAGCCAGTATGTGCCCTTCTCTTCCGCAACCTCAGGGGCAACCCGCTCGTCTGTTATCCAGAAACCTGAGAGTCGCCAGAGGCTAGTGCCCACCGGTGAGTCCGTGTTAAGCTGTAGGAGAAGGGGAACTTGATCAGAAATGCCACGTGGCAGGATTTTAACCTCTTGGGTGCGAGAGAGTAGGGGGCCGCTGGCATAGAATTAGGGGGCCGCATAGAATCTAGAATATTCTAGAGAAGGAGGCATATGCGGCATATTACTGTGCGCATGTGCGGGAGTGACGTCACGCGGCTCCGGCGAATCACAGAGCCAGAGTCCGCGGCCCAGGAGGAAGAGGGGCTTGAAGATGGACGCTGCCTACTCAGGGGACATCGCTGGATTCTTTTGCAGGTAAGTGTCACATAATGGGCTAGTATGCGATGCATACTAGCCCATTATGCTTTTAATTTAAAGGCTATACAGGGAGAAAAAAGAGGAAGTGAAACCCATCAGGGTTTACTTCCTCTTTAAGGGGGTTCATTTGGTCATCATGATGAATATCTGACAGGACTGGAATAGCCTTAAAACTATAGAGAGTTTACACAAAATATCAGCAATTCTAGTAGTGAGTTCAGTTATCCATGCACATTTAGTTAGGTATCCTGCTCCCTCTAGTGGCGAGAGAGCAACATTATACGTTTTACTTTTAGAAAACATATCATAAGAAAAAAAACTAAAAGAAATAGAAAAAATTGGAGTAGAAACAGCCACTGGGGCACGTGAACAGTGAAACACCAGAGCGACACAGTCTGTGCTCAGAGAGTCCAGTCAGTGAGACAAACAAAAAAATCAGGATAAATGATCCCTGCAGATCAATGGGTCTCCCAGAGTGTTTCGGGGGTATTACTCTTAAACTGGAACAAGTTGCTGACCCGGAACTTCAATCACTACTGTCAGAAGTATTGACAGGAGCGGGAGGCTCACTCCATCACAGTTTCACATACAATACCTGTGCAACACGTTATATACTCACAGTACAGGTTCTTATGAAGAATCGGGGATGGCTTAGTCACAGGTGGATGGAGGAGCTGAGGAAAAACAAGAAATTTAAAAGTTATGCAGGCCATAGAGCCATCAGGCAAGTCAAGCCTGTGCTGAACAGTAGATCAGGATATATTGAAAGGGGAATCACAGTGTCAGCAGGGTCATCCTCTTGGTAATGTTTCAAGCCATCTGGACGCCTCTTCAGAAGTAAAAAAATGCACCGACTCCCCATCTTGGACTCTAAGCCGGGCGGGGAACAGCATGCTATATTTAATTGTACGATTGCAGAAGTCCATCTTAATTTGGCCAAAGGATCTTCGCAGCTTTTGTGTATCGACCAAGTAATTGGGGAATATCATAAGTTTCGCTCGCTCATGGCGGAGCACCTCAATTTGTCTTGCCACCCACAGGACTAAGTCACGGTCCCTGAAGTTCAGGAGCTTTAAAATAAGTGTACGTGGAGGAGCTCCCAGGGGCCCCTGGGTAGCATCCTGTGTCCCCTCTCCACTACAAAAATTTCCGAAAATCAGGCATCTGTAAGAAGGGTACGCAATAGATGTTCAGTGAACATTGTGGGGTCTTTACCTTCCACTCCCTCAGGTAGTCCAACTATCCGGAGGTTGTTGCTTCAGTTCCTGTTCTCAGTGTCCTCCGCACGCGCTTCCAGGGTTTTCATTTTGGTCTTCAGCGTGCGGAGTGAGACTTTGTGTGTTTGCAAGGTGTCCTCCGCCTCCCCCACTCTCCTCTCAGTTTCAGTCAGCCTGGAGTGGAAACAGTCCATGTCCCTGTGGACAGTGGTGTATTTAGGTTTTGTGCTGCCCTAGGCCTGACTGAGCTTGCGCACCCCCTAATTTAAATATGACCCACCCCTTCCTGTCAAGGCCACACCCCTTCCTTTTAAAGATCCGCCCTGTCGTCTTCATTGGAGGAGGACAGAGGGACGCCGCGGGAAGAGGACAGAGAGGCATGCAGCATCTTTTCATTTGGTGGTAAGGGGATATGTGCTGGTTGCTTTGGGAGGGGAGGATCAGACCCCTCCCAAAGCACCCAGCACATATCCCCTTACCCCCCCTCCCCTCATCCATGTGTGCATCTGTTATCTGCCCCCTTCCCGGTTACTGTGTCCCCCTCCACTGTAAACTATACACAGACCTCAGAGCAGAAGTGCGGCTCTTGCACTGAAGTCATGTCCCTCCTCTGTGGCTCCTTCTCCTCCTGGCTGTGTACACTAGAACATTGGAGCTGAGAAGGAGGAGGAGCTAAGGAGTGTGTGTGGCTGACAGTGGGGAGAGAGGTGGCGGCTGCTACGGAAAGCCGATCGCCGATTGTGGGACCCTGGGTGGCAGATGTCCTGGGTGCCCACGCTAGCGCACTCTGGCTGCCAGTTACCGAAGCTCAGTGCCGGAACTTGTTGTGGGCTCCGGGACAGTGGCGTCACTAGGTTTGGTGTCACCTGGAGCTGTAAAAATTGTGTCATCCCCCTTAATTTTTTGACTGGAGGCCCAGCGTTGGAGCTCATTGTGGCGGTCAACAAGGCCCAGAGGATATTAGGTTAGGCACTTCCTAATGGCTCAGTCCCTGGGAACAGTAATGAATAATGGCCAACAGGCTCTCTTACCAGACCCGGTGAAACCGCAACAGTGATCCCTCCGGCTGGACGTTCGCTCACTCTGGGTTGCCCAGGCTGACTCTGGTCAGTAGTGTAGCATGTCTGTACCCCGGCAGTGGCTTCATCTTTCTCCCCCTCTGGTGGTGCGGGTACAGCGTGGCTCTCTGGTGGTGCGGGAACAGTGTGGCTCTCTGGAGGTGCGGGTACAGCGTGGCTCTCTGGTGGTGCAGGTACAGCGTGGCTCTCTGGTGGTGCGGGTACAGTGTGGCTCTCTGGTGGTGTGGGTACAGCGTGGCTCTCTGGTGGTGCGGGTACAGCGTGGCTCTCTGGTGGTGCGGGTACAGTGTGGCTCTTTGGTGGTGCGGGTACAGCGTGGCTCTCTGGTGGTGCGGGTACAGCGTGGCTCTTTGGTGGTGCGGGTACAGCGTGGCTCTTTGGTGGTGCGGGTACAGCATGGCTCTTTGGTGGTGCGGGTACAGCGTGGCTCTCTGGTGGTGCGGGTACAGTGTGGCTCTTTGGTGGTGCGGGTACAGCGTGGCTCTCTGGTGGTGCGGGTACAGCGTAGCTCTATGGTGGTGCGGGTACAGCGTGGCTCTTTGGTGGTGCGGGTACAGCGTGGCTCTCTGGTGGTGCGGGTACAGCGTGGCTCTATGGTGGTGCGGGTACAGCGTGGCTCTTTGGTGGTGCGGGTACAGTGTGGCTCTTTGGTGGTGCGGGTACAGCGTGGCTCTCTGGTGGTGCGGGTACAGCGTGGCTCTTTGGTGGTGCGGGTACAGCGTGGCTCTCTGGTGGTGCAGGTACAGCGTGGCTCCCTCTTTGGCTTCCCCCAGCACAGTACTCTCTTTTTCTCCTCTAACACCCCCCCTCAGCAAAGTGCATGCATGCTGGGGGCTGTAGCATGTCTGTGGACACACAGGGGCCGCCACTCTTCAGGGACTACTTTTCCCTTGATGCCCCCCAGAGTCTTCTGATTGGCCCTCTGCTGTGGCCAATCATGGGGAGGAAAACAGCAGTCAGGAAGCTGGGCGACGGCGCAGGGAAACCAATTAGAGCCGCTCTCTCTCTCTTCTCCCTTAGGCTGACAGAAAGGGGAGGGGGGCGAGCGGGGGAGATACACAGACAACCCGCATCTCTTCTCTCCCTGTCACAGATCTGCTGCTCCATTTACCAGAGAACTCCCCCGCTCGCCCCCCCCCCTCCCCTTTCTGTCAGCCTAAGGGAGAAGAGAGAGAGAGCGGCTCTAATTGGTTTCCCTGCGCCGTCGCCCAGCTTCCTGACCGCTGTTTTCCTCCCCATGATTGGCCACAGCAGAGGGCCAATCAGAGACAGAATCACAGCTTTACGGAGGGGCGGCTTGACGGCACCCGGAATGCCACTGCACTGCACTGCTAAGCTGTACTCCCTGCTGTGCGGGAAGAGGGCGCTGCTGCCATTTTCGGGGGGGGGGGGGGGGACTTTTTGCCGCCCCCCCGCACAGTGCCGCCCTAGGCCTGGGCCTTGTTGGCCTAGGCCAAGACACAGCACTGCCTGTGGATAAGGCTGATGTTGAGCTGCATGCACTCTATTTTCCCTGTCAGGGTGGTCTGGCAAGTGGTGATAGCCTGCATAAGGGCATCAAAGTTGTTTTGTTCCTGCAGCCCTGTGTCAGTGTCCTACGTCTGGGACGCCATATTGACTGTTTTGGCGGGAGACGACCATGCTGTGGAGGATGAGGATTTAGGGATATTTTGGGGCTTGTGGGATAACTAAGTGTATTTTCCTTTGGGCATACCGTTCCTAAGGGGGTCCTGTACCTTTTGGGTCTGGTTGCAGGCAGTATTCTGCAGGGAAAACTGATAATATTCCGGCCAGGTCTCAGAGCTCTCCTAAGGCACGTCTGCTCCAGTGGCCATCTTGGACATGCCCTGGCCAGTTGGCACTTTGATTGGTTATGAAGCAACTAACAGCAGCCCAAAAAAGCCTAAATGTCGGAATTTGCAATTCATTTTTTTAAAAACTGCAAAATGATTTATAGTGTCAAGAAGTTTGGAAACTAATGGCAGAAATGCCAAATAATTGTGGAGATAAGGTGACCTAGCTGACCTTCAAAGTTAGCATTGAACTGAATCTGATCCACCGTGGCCCAGTATCAACAAAAACTGTCAACATGGGTCTCAAACTGGCGATCATTCTTCTTGCGCCTTTATGTTAATATATTACCAGCTGTTTCTTTTATGCATCCCTTTTAGAGCGCTACTGATATTATCACGCAATACTTGGACCCACCTCTCATGAATGGAAGTCCAAAGGCAGCGACGGTAAAGTTTCTGATATAGAAAGCCTCATGTGCGGATCTTAAAATCACTAAAGGTCCACACATAATATTCAATGCTACAGGAGATGGTCAGAAACTATGGACATACAGCAAAAGGTGGTCAAGACTGGGAACATGCTACAGGAGATTGCCAGAGACCAAAGACAATCAGAGATTGGGTACATGCTACAGGAGATTACCAGACAGGGCCATCTTTTCGCATGGGCACACTGGGCAGTTGCCTGGGGGCCCCCACTTGCCTGGGGGGCCCCACTTGCCCAGCAACCCCAGCCAGGGTCGGACTGGCCTACCAGGAAATTTTCCATTAGGCCGCCTGCCCTGAGTCTGTTTTGAGTTGCGGCTGCAACGCTCGGCTCTTTCCCTCTCTCCTCCTCCTGTGTATCACGGGGCTGGCTGGGTCTGTGTTCGGCGGCCGCGCTGTAACAAGGTCTCACCCCCTAGACCTGCTCGTGTAATAGTAGATTGAATCAGTGTTCTGCCTATCACACGAGCCGGTCTGGGGGGGTGGGACCTTGTTACAGCGCGGCCGCCGAACACAGACCCAGCCAACTCCGTGATACACAGAAGATGCCTGCTGTGTGTATGTTACCGGGCTATGGTGAGTCTGTATTAATTGGCACAGTGATGCTGCATTCATGGGCACAGTGAGGCTGTAATGGTGGGCACAGTGAGGGTGCATTGGAGGGCACAGTGAAGCTGCAATGGTGGGCACAGTAAGGCTGCATTCACGGGCACAGTGAGGCTGCATTCACGGGCACAGTGAGGCTGCAATGGTGGGCACAGTGAGGCTGCATTCATGGGCACAGTGAGGCTGCAATTGTGGGTACAGTGAGGCTGCATTCATGGGGACAGTGAGGCTGCATTCACGGGCACAGTGAGGCTGCAGTGGTGGGCACAGTGAGGCTGCATTCACGGGCACAGTGAGGCTGCAGTGGTGGGCACAGTGAGGCTGCATTCACGGGCACAGTGAGGCTGCAATGATGGGCACAGTGAGGCTGCATTCATAGACACAGTGAGGCTGCATTTGATGGGCACAGTGAGGCTGCATTCATGAGCACAGTGAGGCTGCATTCAGGGGCACAGTAAAGCTGCATTTGATGGGCAATCGTGCGTGATTGTGTAGACAGGGCACCAGTGCACTGTATTGCCCGGGGGCCTATAATGCTCTTAAGATGGCACTGTTACCAGAGACCGAAGACAATGAGAGACTGGGTGCATGGTACAGGAGATTACCAGAGACTGAAGACAATCAGTGACTGGGGATGTGTTACAATAGATTACTGGAAATCACTTCCATTACAGCCCCTGCAAGCCAAAATATTAATTCATCTTTCAAAGGCTTAGGTTAATGACTCATGAATCAAGGGCTGCCACATCCCTACCCACTAAACAAAGAGAAAAGATGTCTCCCATGGGACCTTAATGCAACCAAAATGTATAATACTGTAGAAAAAGCCACAGTTTATTTATCGTCATCTCTCCCTGCTTGAGGCAAATGAGACATCCTCGTTTGTCTCAAGCTGGTAGAGACGAGGATGTGGCCACAACTCTAGGTTTGTTTCCTACTGGTAAAACTTTCATGGTGACCTTCCCTCCTTCCCCATTCTTGCTTTTTAAGACCTCTATGGCCATGGCCTTTTTGTGGGCATTGGCTTCCTGCAGCCAGCTGGAATGATCCATCTTGGCTCCTTGTGGGTCTTTAGGGTTGAACCAGTCTAAGCTTGGGGACTCTCCAAGGTGAATACCAAATGCTTTTTGTGCAATACTCTGGTGATTTGTTGGGAATTATGGCTTATAAGAACCTTTTATTGAATACTGTATGTCTTACAAGTTTTGATGTTCCTTATGCCTATATTGTAGAGGTACACAATTATGTTGTGCACAACAACCAGAACTGTTTTTACTGTATATGCATATTTTTATTATGTTTATATAAATACATTTGGCTTTTTATACAGTATTATACCTTTTGGCTGCATTAAAGTTCCATGGGAGACATCTTTTCTCTTTAAATATTCATTAATCGATTGATTGATACTGCATTGACTCCTGACCATGTCTTATGTCTACTTGGGTATATACATTTCAATAATCTGGAATATGATGAGGCTGTGGCCATTGTGAGAATGCTGTTTCTGGCCCGTAAATTAATAGCCTCCCGATGGGTATCACCTAATCCCCTTACCCTTTGATAGTGGGCACCAGTGGCAGCTGGTGGGTTTTTTTTGGGGGGGGGCAAACAATCACCCATCCCCCCAAGAGCCATGCACACCCGAATCCTCTCCTCCATGGCGGCTTCCAGCTCTCCCCTCCCCCTCCTAAGCGTCCAATAGGATCGCCTGTCCTTTCAGCCAATTGGGTCACCGGTGTCAAAACCCACTTTCGGATTGGCCGGGAGGAGGATCAGTGTGTTACAACAGCGAATATTGATTTGCTGTTGTAACACACCTGGGTGGGCTCGGAGCACACTCTCTGGGACCAGAGCCCACCCTATATTGAAGCCGATTGGAAGCCTATGGCTCTAATCGGTGCTTCAAAAAAAAAAACCAGCCCCCCCGCATTGCAATGCATGCGGAAAGGGGCCGGACCCATGGATAGGGAAGGTGGCGATGGGCAAGGGGGGGGGGGGGGGGGCCCGTGCGCCCTTGAAAAATATACTTATCTTCAACATAATACATTTCAGAAATTTAAGAAGATGTGGAAAGGATGGATAGACACCCTATGTTCCAACTTAGGCTGAAAATGGAGAGCAGGGAATAGTTGTGTTTTTTTTCCTTGCATCTTTGCTCTCTATTTTTCAGAATAGGTGGTCCCGGCATCCCTCCAGCCATGCATTTGCCTGGCTTGTCACAGCTTGTTTGCATGGCATCCCCGGCGTCTCTCAAGATGGACCCCAGGCTGCATGCTAAACTTCAGGCTGCATGCTAAACTGCAGGTTGGAAACTTTGAAAACTAGTTTCTCCACAATGCTTATAGGAGTTTGGAGCTGTGTGCTTTCCTGCAATTCCAGCTCCACAGTATATCACTAAAGCATCACTAATTGCAAAGTATTATTAAGAAAAGAACTTGATATTACCTCCTGTTCTTCATAAGCTTTACAGCTGTTCAAATCTCCTTATAAATCATCTAAGACTGGTCTAACCACCTGTTTTTCACTTACAATTACACCAAGCTGCCTGTACTTCATTAACCCAAAGACGTTTTGATAGTATTAATTGACAAGATATGCCTGGACTTGCTATTGGCACTTGTTTTGCAGATGGAGTAACCTCAGTCAAACATTAATTGATTTTAATAATTCATGTAACATCACATAATAGAAAGGTTATTGAATCTGAGAACAAACAACTTACAGTGTTATAACACTGAAGAGATTTAAACTGTACCAAACAAAAATATAATATAATGCAGCTTACCAGTCCATAGCGGCTTAACTTGTTTTTGTTAGTCAAGCTTTTTTCCTTTATTTTTACCTGGTTATCCTGTGAGTACCACACTTCCTGCCCAAAGGTGACAACGCTCACTCCTCCACTGTATCTAGGAAGATCTAGCATCGCCATAAACTGTGTTAGGTCTACAGCACTTCCCCCACTCCTGAGCTGCATTAAATAGGGGGATAGGAGGGAAGTTTTCTGTTGTTCAGAGAGAAAGCTGAATACAATGTAACTGATAACAGAAAAGCAGAGAGCGCAGGATGTTATCAGCGCATGAAAATTCTGTTTTTGCTTATCCAACACTCTCATGTAACATAACATATCCAATGATATATTTAAGTGTAGCATCCATGTCCTAAACAGAGCTGTTAGTAAATTGAGTTGTGCTAGGTCGCAACAAGCCTGGCTAATTTGTAGTCTTTGATCAACTAAGCTTGAGTTTAATGGTGGTGTCTCTCTTCTGTCAATAGGTGGCACTGCTGCCTTTGGCATTATTATGATAGATTACAGTGAATTCAGGTTATGAGTAAATATGTTGTCTCAGCCAATCAGCAGGAGTTTCTTTGGCCACTGAGCATGCTGGGATAGTCTATTTATTTGGAAGGAGTCAGGTGATCTGGGTTCTTTCCACCCGGGCTGCAGCCTGGGTGGATGCGTGTGGAGCAGCAGCAGAGGCATAGGCCTCATCATGTGTAAAGAGGCTCGGCCCAAGGAAAGCCTGATTGTTGCCGGAGGCAAATGAGAAGCAGTTGCCAGAGGGACAACCACTCTTGTTGCCGGAGGCAAGTGTAGAAGGGATGGCGTTCTGAAGGAGTACCAGCGCAGATGCTTCACCAGCGGGGGGTGGTGAAGCAAGTGGGAAAGCTTTAGTAGAGACTCATATAGGAATACAGTGGTTAGCTGTAAGTAAAGCTTGAAGGTAAATACAGCGGGTAGCTGTGAGTCAAGCCCGAGGGATCCAGCGGGTAGCTGAGAGTCAGAGGAACCCAGCAGGTAGCTGAGGGTGAAGCTTGAAGGATCCGGCGGGTAGCTGGGAGGCCGAAGAATACAGCAGGTAGCTGTGAGTTAAGCTGAAGAATCCAGCAGGCAGCTGTGAGCTAAGCTTGAGGATCTACAGTGGAATACTGTGAGGTTGTTGCTATAGGAGACAGCAGTTGCTATGACATACAGATTGCTGCATGTTTTCTGTATCGCTGTCTGCCTAGTTCTATTTTGTCCAAGGAGTCTGCCACGTTTCTATTGCATTTGCCTAATGGTGTCCTGTGCTCTAACCCTCTCTCTCACTGTTCCTATTAAGAGAAATAAAACGCTCTTTGTTCTTTTTTAAAAGTGACTGGTGCCCATCTTTCCATCTTGCACTACACCCACCATGTCTAGTAACCTGCACCCTGAAGAGGAATGGCATCTCTCCCTGGCTCTGGGGGTTACCATCAGGCCCTTAGAGGTCAGGGAGACCGCTACATAAGAGACCAAATGGGACCAAATAAGAGACATTCCTTGTTAGAGTTTACTAACACACTTTACATTAAACTGGACAAATAAACAGGTATGTAGGGCCTGCTAGTGATAGGCAAAGAGGAATGGCTGCATAGCTGGGGTGGAATCTAGGGATCAGACAGGTAGGGTAGGAGTAATCTGGATTGAGCTCTTGTGAGAGAATTAGACCAGAGCCATGATAATATAGGAGCCCCGTCTTGTGGCTTCCCCCTCAGGACACAACACCAGGATATCTGGAAGTTACATAGGTAAAGAAATCCATGTCGCACTGCAAGAGTTCTGGAACTGGCCAGTCATGGATGACGATGATGGAATAGTGTTTGCCTATTGACTGGTTATTTAAGTTTCCATACTGTAAAGAAAAGTTGTTGGTGGTTGTGGACTGAGTCTCTTTATTCCAATGAAAGGAAGAGTGAGCCTATACCAGGGGAGTAAAAAACATGAGACCGGCTCAGTTGTGAAATGGCTGGTGGTCTGGTGAAGGTAGGCTGGCCAACCTGATGATTGTTGGATGGATTCCCTGCTGCCCTGGTTAGACCATTCACCTCCCGTAACTCTCAGCCCTGGTGAGACCATTCACCTCTCGTAACTCTCAGCCTTGGTGAGACCATGCACCTCTCATAACTCTCAGCCCTAGTGACTTTTGGCTCCAGGTGTTTGGCAGGACCCCCGATGGACTGGGCCTAGAACCACTGGAATCTGATGGGCTCATCATAAGTATGTGAAGGTTGGTTTCCTGATGTGGCTCATAGACTGAAGTGTATAGAGTTGGATTGATGGAACCAGTGTTTCAAACCCTCCATTGCTGCAAATAATGCTGTAGGCCCCATCATGGGAACTGGCTTAACAACCCACCATTAGGGAGTGCTACAGGTACAACAAGATGCTTGCTATTACCTTAGTGAGCCAGAAAACCTCACTGCACACCATTGATTCTAGTTCCATTTTTTTACTAAAGGTTCAACTTACCTAACTGCAAGGCTAAGTCCTGCCTCTGTCTAATAAAGGGGCCAATTATGGCCACTGAGACTCCCTAATTGAATAATGAGATGGTATGTGGGTGCCAGAGCCAGGGCAAGGGGTGGGCAGGAGAGCAAGCTGCCCTGGTCGCAATGGTTTATTGCAGGGATGGGGCGCCCTGACCCTAACCCTAAGGGAAGAGGGGGTGCGGTTTGGCATCTTTGCCCTGGGCGCTGGTTGACCTTGTCCCAGCATTGGTAGGTGCAGTTTAAGCTGGCCACAAACAGAGTGAAATTTTGATCCATGTGTGGTGTGGACATCCCCATTCAATGGGAGTTGATCATTGTATTAACTTCTGTAGAGCGGACATGCTGGGAAAATATTATCGTTAGCAGCTGCAGCCATTTTTGTAAGAAAAATGTGCTTCTAATTCTTCTTCTAGTTCTTCTTTTATATTAATTAATACATCCCAACCTGTCAGCATGTACAGGTATGTAGGCAGTGGTCAACTGAGTGGGCAGCTTTGGGGCCTCTCTGAGAGTTATGACTGATAGATGGAGGTTGGGCTGTTGAGGCTCTCTGACTTTTCTGAGAGGGTGAGAAGTGGGGTGAGAAGGGGTCACTGCAAGCTCATGAAGAGGAGGACCCTTTCTTCTATTGGCCTTCTGGATCATCCTTCTGATAGAAGTCTATGGAGAGGTTATAGCACAGAGGTTGAGTTCCTAGATTTCCAGTCTGAAGGGAGCTGCAACGCCGTGGATATTGTTTTAGATTCTCTACTTTGGAGAGACCATGAGCTTAAATAGACTTTGGATTGAAGTATACCAAGACTGTGGGACCCCACAGGAACATCTTTGAGAGGCCCTGACTGGGTATTTAGCCAAAAGCACTTTTGACCTTTCTTGATTGAAGGTCCATCACAGCTGGTAAGCAGGAAATTTTACCATTCCAAGATGGTGGTGTCTTCTGCGGACTTTGCACATGGTGATGGATGGTGACTGCATGTATTTCAACCGGGGTCACACATTAGGAGGACTTTACTTTTAATAATTAACTTTTGCAGCATCCTTTTAGATTCTATACTTGGACTCATTAGTAGCACGTGTTATATAATTTTTATTATGTTTTTTCCCTAGCACGACTCTTTATGTATATGATATTGCCTTATGCCACTGACAACAAATACTGTTATTATCAATGACTGCCAATCTATATACAATATACAAGATGACTATAATCATCAATAACTGTGTATAATCTCTCCCTGATTGGTTTCCCTGGGCCCAGATCTTGCCTACATGAAGAGTAACCTGGTTTGGATCCCCAAACCAAATCTTATTATTGCTGCAACTATAATAATTGTATTGCATTTGACCTCTAGTTTTCATTACTAAGGGAAATTATATAGGGAGATTTCTGTAATCAATGTCTCCTGCGCTAATAATCGCCCTTTTAGTCTTTTGGTATAATGCATCTTAGTACACTCCTGTTTCCCGAGTAAAACAGACATAACCACCGTCCTCACATCCTTAGCTCCACAGGCAGACTTGTCTCCAAAGCCTGTGTTTTGTTTATTTATATTACTTTGCACAGTCAAAACAATAGAGCTTGGTAGCTTCACAATCAGCCAATCAAGCACAGGCAAACAGGAGGAGTTATACAAATCTCAACCAATGAACAATGACAAGGGGAGTGTATGGGCGTGTCTGTGCAGGGGCAGTGTGTATTATTCCCCCCCCCCCCCTGTCCTTGTAAGCCATACTCTTCAGCTAGACAAAGAAAGCCACATGGCTGGCCGAAATCATTAACGCTGTCCCAGACCAAAACGCACTCAAAGACTCCCATTTTTACTGTTGGCGTGAATCCTTATTCTGCATTGTGAAGAGAACAATGCATACCTGGATTATTCTACCATTGCTGTTGATGGGAGATTATCTGCAGGGACATGCCACAGCCCCTCAATGTGCTGATCAGACACACAGAGAGATAAGAGCGTACATCCCTCCATGATCGATAATGTCTTCGCAGAGTGAACATATCCCCCCGAGACGATCGTCAACACTTCTCTGCAACCTCAGGAAGCTTTTCACTACCAAACGGGTTTCAACTGGCGCCAGTCTGCCTCGGTGCGCTCTTTAGGCAGAACTAACACTGGGTGACACTGTGACAATAGATATTGAATACAACTTAATAAAATTTCGACAACGTATACAATATACAAGATGACTATAACATCAAGAACTGTGTGTAATCTCTCCCTGCTTGGGTTCCCTGGGCCCAGATCTCGCCTACATGAAGAGTAACCTGGTTTGGATCCCCAAACCAAATGTTATTGTTCCTGCAACTATAATAATTGTATTGCATTTGACCTCCAGCTTTCATTACTAAGGGAAATTATATAGATTAGTTAGCACGCAACTATAATAATTATTAGTAAGACAGTAATCCGTTTATAATTATGTTTATTTTATAGGTATCACATAGCAAAGACAGCCCACTTTTATTATACAATATTTATTTGATGCAGGATATGTGACACAGCCAGTTCTTATGGTTTCAAACTGATACTACTTCCAGTACAACTTTTTAACCATTCATACTCAGCACCCAGGCCCAAAGTGTATGTAAACCTAAAAAATGTAGTAGATTATAGATTACCAGTCTTTAGATGTGGTGGCTACATTCGATTTTTTTCAAGGTTTTTTTCCCTTATTATAACCTAGTGATCCTGCCAGTGGCACACTTCCTGTCTCAAAGTGACAACACTCTCTCACCCTTCTGTTTCAGAACAACAGAAACAAGATAGGACTACAGAACCCCACCCCTCTTCTATTATCCAGGCAGAAAGCCCAAAAAAGTTATTAGCTCATAAGGTATATTTTTTAACTTATCATACAGATACAAAACTCTTTTAGTATAGTATATTTAATAAATCAACATAGACCAAAGAAGATAAGTTAATTGTTAGAGATTACATTTACTTTACCTGTACTTTAGTAAAATTTAAAGTAGAACTATAGTCAAAACTTATTTTTTTCATTTTTGGATAGAATAAGGGGAGGAGGTTATAACCCTTGTTGCTTTTTTGCAATCTGTGTCCTATTGGGGAGATTTCTCTTCACTTCCTGCCCCATAGCCAAAACATAAAGTGAGAGTGAATCCCTACAAATTAATTGGATTCCTTGGGGACCCCCAGATCACCAGAACTAATGTCCCCATTGGAAGATTTCCCCTCTACTACTTTTCTGGGGACAACCCAAAATGTGTGATTTCCTTTCACTTTCACTTTCAATGCTAATGGTAAACAGGACAAATAGAGAGGGGGGGATCTCCCTACCGGGCACAGGCAGCAATAAAAGCTGACAGGTGTCCTGACCTCTTTCCCCTCTATCCAAAATGAAAGAAATTGTTTGCCTTTAGTTATACTTTAGTTTAAACCATAAACTGACCTTCAGTGATTATTGTAGACTTCTAAATGGGCCTTCAGGCATTTTAGCAATCCAAAGGAATGACAATGCTTGTCGTGCTGTAGAATGATAATACAGATTACTGATGGAAAGTTAACACCAGGCCTGCCCACTCTCATCTCCCATGCATCATAATATCAATCAGTGGGGCTGCCCATTACACTTGCCAGACAAAAGTGAGGTGTGGTAGCATCCAAGAAGAAGAGTCATGGTGGGCAGATGTAACAAGGGGTTAAATTCTGTGTTACATTTATTCATAGATTCATTTATATATTTACCCTTTTAGATATGTGGTCAGTAAATGCAATGATTAAAACACACAAAACAAAGAATGTAATAAAAGAGATTTACTTAGCTTCGATTAAAGATGTATTACAGATGTTACAATACAGGATAAATTCAGCATTCAATCCAGGGAACCTCTCAACTTCTGAGTTTTCAGATAGTTCTGGAAGCCGACAGTCTGTTCAAGATCTGGGACCTCTTACGTCCTCAGCACAGTTCGCTGCCCTGCTCTATTGTCTTACCTTATAAAGGCTAGATATATGGCGCGAAAAGCTGGTTTAATCTGGTACTAACAACAGGCTAAACAGAGAATGGTTCAGAGACAATGACCCTCTGTGAATGACCATCTGATAGCTCAGAAACACACATTTTTACATATATAGAAATAATCACCTTAAAACTATCATAGTTAATAACTCATAATACCAAGTTCTTTGTAAATCAATTATGAAAAATAGACCCGTAAATATAGACCAGTACTACAGCAGAGGACTTAAAAGACTCACCTCAACTAACAACAGTTATCCAGTCCCAGCTTTATTAGTATAATGAAAGGTGAAGGACCCACATTTACATTGGTTAAGTGTCTGCTAAGTCTTTGAAGAAATGTGTGATTTGGTCATGGTATTTGGCTCTACTCGAGTCATGTCTATGCATTTTGGATAATGGTAAGGAGTCCAGTGCCCACCATTTCTTTTGTTATAAGATGCTAAAGTTGGACTCTCACAAAGGTATGAGAGCAACCCCCATCCGAGAAATTTTGGCATTTTGACGTGATGACGGAACAAAGAGTACCAAAGGAAGCTGCCACTTAAAACCAGCAATCCACCCATTTCTGTAGCTTCAGGTGCTGGCCAATGGAATTTGAAAATGTTCATGATTAAGCCCTTTTTGGGTGGACTACTTGGTGACCTTATCCTGGAACAGTAAACTTTGTCAAGAGACAAACACTTTACAAGTACAGCAGCTTGTTTTCCCATGACGAAACAAGGAGCTTTGCTTTCTATATGTATAAACCATGTGCCTATATACATCTCTGCATTAACACAGCCTTTCTCAAAGCCTGCCTGTTTTCAGACTTTGAGCTATTTTATTGACTTGTCACTGCTGAAGCAAGCTCAGGAATCAAAACCTGGGAATGACTTATAGTGAAACTCAAAATTAATGAAGACTGAGCACACCATTGGTCTTATCCTAGAGGAGGCGTTCGCCTATCATCACAGAGACACAGAGGATCCACATCATACCAAGACAATTTGTGCAAGCAAGATGTAGAATTTAAACAAAGAATCAGATGTTGAAGTGACTGTGACCCCTATACATTGGTAGTCTTTGTGGTTGAGAGATCAATTTTTCACTTCTCAGGGAACCCCTAGCAATGTCTGAAGGAACCTTCATGGAGCCCTGGTTGATAAAGTCTGGTCTAACTGTTGTGGAGACCAATTTGCTTTGTAATTTGTCACTGAACTGAACCAAGAGTGCAAATGAACATTTCTAACTTTCCTGATTTGCTTGCTTGTTTCTTTTCAGAATGGAAGCCTGTAGATGGGAGCAAGGCCGGGTGATAGGCACCCAAGAGGCAAGAAACAACACACGTGTAGGCAGATAGTGGTTAATGCTGCCCCAGTTGGGAAGGTTGGGTTAATTGTGTTTCCTGGGTTTTCTTGACAGGTTTTGTTGGGTTTGACTCCCCCCCCAGTCCTGTGTACTATAAAAGGGCTAGAGGCCTGGACCCTGGGGGCTCTTACTAAGAGGAGAGACTGGGCCTTGCTCACTTGTCATGGACCCGCTCACTACCATTGCTGGAGACTGGATTTCCAGTGCCAAGCTAAGGTTGGAGTTCCCGCTACCTAGGATGATTGTTGGGACTTTCAGTCCTCTCTGAAGAAACCAAGCATAGACTCTGCCAAGAATTGACTCTCTCCTATGCAGGTTTGCTGGGGCAGCCACAAGCCCAAGTTAGGGACTAGGAATGTTAGGAAAATGGCTGCACTTTATCTCAGACTGCTGTCTGTCAATTTTATCATGGTAATTTATTCAAGAACGCGGTTGAAACTTTGGCTTTGCGTCATCTGAAGTTACTCAAGGGGTGTAATATAAGTAACTGACACATATAGTTACAGCTCGGGTCACTAAAAACATCAGGTTATGAAGATAATGGTACAAGAGTTTATAGAGTGTGAAAATACAAATGGTTGCCAAGGGTAATGAAGGTCTCTCTAGCAGCCTGTTGTAAGTGTGTACATGTGGCAGGTGCCTCTTGTAGCACAGGAGATGTTGTCAGCACTCCTTCAGCAGAGATCCATCTCCCATAGCAACAGGAGCAGGTCTGCACCGCCGGGGGCCCTTATTCTGTACACAGGTATGGAAGAGAAAGTGTTAAGTGAAGTGCATGCATGGAGTCCGTGCTAGGTGCATGTTGGGGACCCCATACCTTTACTGGAAGTGAGGTAACGATGATACGCTGGACAGGTGGAGAGGGCAAGGGCTCTACATGTACCTCCTGAATGCACAAGTGACCGTGCTGATGTACAGTAACATCAAATGATTTTATTAGAGACCAGTCATCTGTTCTAGTAAAGGTACCCCCCTGTGTAAAGTAGTGACCCTATCTAAAAGTGAGTAGGCCTCTCCATGTTCCCCAACAAGGAGGGGAACATTGAGGACATGATGACCAACCACCCCAGCTACCCTACACGCCCCAAACTTTCCTGACTTGCTTACTTGTTTAATGTCAGAATGGAAGCCTGTAGGCGGGAGCAAGGCTGGGTGGTAGGCACCCAAGAGGGAAGGAACAACACATGGAGGTCTGAGGTTGCAAAGGAGTGTATTATCAAGAATGTTCCAAACACATTGTAACAGAGTCTATGCAGAGGTTTCAACTAGGCACAAATACTTACAGATAATTATGTAGTATTTGCGGAGAGCGATGCGCAAGGATCAACAGCACCTGGCACAGGAGGCAGTATGCAACGAGGTGTGTAACGGTATGGTTCCACAGAGCAATGATAACAAGCAGGCCCTATACTGTCCCTCCACCTCTGGTACCTT
The DNA here is from genome assembly GCF_042186555.1 of Aquarana catesbeiana. NCBI lineage: Eukaryota > Metazoa > Chordata > Amphibia > Anura > Ranidae > Aquarana > Aquarana catesbeiana. Next base: position 33,157,716 of record NC_133333.1, on the reverse strand, counting down.
TCCCTAATCAGCGGGTTCCTATCCCTATCCTAACCACAGCAAAATGCACACCAACTGCAGTGAGCCAGTGCTTTTTATAAGCACTGCCCTCACTAAAGATGGCCACAAAGGTCATCCGGGGCAGCAGCATTCAATCGGACAGTTGCTCTCCAAATGACATGTACAGAGGCCAAAGATGAACGTGTAGGGAAGACAACCTACACGTGCCTACAAGTCGGTTGGGGCAAAATAAAAAGCCAGATAGAACAAGATCAGAAATGACAACTACTTTTTAGCTCTTATGATGGGTTCTCTTTAATTTCATTTGAAAGTGATACACATTGACTAGGTAAAATTAGGTCAGAGATGGTGAAATGACACAGTGATTTATTTGATTACATCATGAAATCGAGTCTTGTCCAAGCTTGTTCTGATTGCTGGGAACGTTCTCAGACCAGAAGAACAAGGATTATAAAAGGAAGTACACAGAATTCTACCCTTCAGACACAATCAGGATCAAAATATGGGTGGGTGATGAGAAAAGATTTATGATGAGCAGGGCGGATCTGTGAATGAGCAGCGTCTAATGACTGTGACATTAATTGGGACACGGCAAGGTGAACATGATATCACTTTGATCCAAGGAAACTTTGACAATTTTTCCTAACTTTTGCCACAAAATAGTTATTTGTAATATAAAAAAATATATTTTGGGTGCTACAAATGTTGATCAAAGGTGCATAGGATTATGACTTATGACACGTGACCTATCTACCGAGTTTTAGAATAGTTTAAACAAGTTATATCTGCACATGTAGCAGTTAGAAGGTGGGGACAAACCATTTGCCCCTGACAAGGATGCTTACAATGATCAGCTTTTATTTATTTATGTAAAACCTTTATCCCAAAAGGAAGAAAAACTTGCTGTAACTGTTTATAACGTGTTAGCTAGAGTTCAGCTTCAATTTTTTAATCAAGTCTATCTAGATCTGCTAGTCTATCTAACACTGCCCTCTCCCCAGATGAACAATGTTGCTGTCCAAAGGTGTCTTTGGTGGTCCTCCATCCAGAGTGTAGAGGTGTGTTACTGGCCGGATCACCAGGTGAATCTAAAGGAAAAAAAAAAGCCTAAAAAAAAAGAAAACTAATGCAGCCACAATATTAGGGATTGGTAAACAGCAATACATTTTTGTTTTTGGGTTTAATACACTTTAATGGCTTTTAGCCACCTTTCTTTGAGGTGATATGTATAAATGGCTACCTTCCTGGTTATGGGCTGGCGCCTTCTTTTGTTGACGAATTTACAGTTGTGCTCAAAAATTTGCATACCCTGGCAGAAATTGTGAAATTTGGGCATTTATATTGTAAATATGACTAATCGTGCCAAAAAACTGTCTTTTATTCAAGGATAGTGATCGCATGAAGCCGTTTATTATCACATTGTTTTTTGGCTCCTTTTAAAATCACAACGATAACAGAAATCATCCAAATGGCGCTGATAAAAAGTTTACATACCCTGGAATGTTTGGCCTTGGTACAGACACAGAAGGTTGCACACACAGGTAAAAATGGCTATTAAAAGTTAATATCCCACATTTGTGGCTTTTTAAATCACAATCAGTGTCTGTGTATAAATAGTCGATGAGTTTGTTAGTTCTCACATGCATGCACTAAGCAGGCTAGGTACTAAGTCATGGGGAGCAGAAAAGAACAGTCAAAAGACCTGCGTAACAAGGCAATGAAACTTTACAAAGGTGGAAAAGGATATAAAAAGATATCCAAAGCCTTGAATATGCCAGTCAGTACTGTTCAATCACTTAATAAGAAGTGGAAAATTTGGGAATCTATTGATACCAAGCCAAGGTCAGGTAGATGAAGAAAGATTTCAGTCACACCTGCCACAGGAATTGTTCGGGATACAAGGAAAAACCCACAGATGACCTCAGGAGAAATACAGGCTGCTCTGGAAAAAGATGGTGTGGTTGTTTTAAAGGAGCGCAATACGATATTACTTGAACAAAAAAGAGTTGCATGGTCAAGTTGCCAGAAAGAATCCTTTACTTCACAAGTTCCACAAAAACCCTGGTTACAATATGCCCAACGTCACCTTGACATGCCTGATTGGGCTTTTTTTGTGGCATTGGTGCAGTAAAGGCTTCCTTCTGGCAGCTCAAGCATGCAGCTCTTTTTTGTTCAAGTATCGTTATATTGTGCTCCCTAAAAACAGCCACGCTGTCTTTTTGGAGAGCAGCCTGTATTTCTCCTGCAGTTACCTGTGGGTTTTTCTTTGTATCCTGGGCAATTCTTCCGCCAGTTGTGGCTGCAATCTTTCTTGGTCTACCTGACCTTGGCTTGGTATCAAAAGAGCCCCTAATTTTCCACACTTAATAAGTGATTATACAATACTAACTGGCATATTCAAGGCTTTGGGTATCTTTTTATATCCTTTTCCATCCTTATAAAGTTCCATTACTTTGTAACGCAGGTCTTTTGACTGTTCTTTTCTACCTCCTCGTGGCTCAGTGTCTAGCCTGCTTAAGGCATCCAAGTGAGAGCTAACAACCTCATTGGCTATTTATGCACAGACAATAATTGTGATTTAAAAAGCCACAATTGTGAGAAATTAACCTTTAATTGCCATTTTAACCTGTGTGTGCCACCTTCTGTGTCTGTACCAAGGCCAAACATTCCAGGGTATGTAAACTTTTTATCAGGGACATTTGGGTGATTTCTGTTATCAATATGATTTAAAAAGGATCCAAAAAACTATGTGATAATAAATGGCTTTATGTGATCACTATCCTTAAATAAAAGACATGGCATGATCAGTCATATTTTCAATATATATGCCAAATTTTCACAATTTCTGCCAGGGTATGCAAACTTTTGAGCACAACTGTAGGTAGGACTTCCAGATTTTCCTTTTATAGAATTCTTATCAAATGCAGCAGAAAAAAATGTTTGATTGGATTTTAATTAAAAGCAAAGACAACAACCTGGCTGCAATATGAGACAGGAAGAGAGGGTATGGAACTGATGGGATTCACCTGGATCTCAAGGTATCACCGTTGAATCCTCTGAAGGTGTAGTGAGCTCATCAACAAAATGTCAATGAAGATGTACCTACCCTTCCCCCCCTTTTTCACCCCATCTATGACATCAAGAGTGCTTACATACCATAGTGATTGAAACATCAAGTCCTTTTAGTTCTACTTTAGTGAATATGAAAACTGGCCAAAGACAGATTGAAATTTGGCCGGTTCAGCAGGAACCGGACAAATTTTGATCCATCTATGGGCAGGCTGGTTGTACTAAATATACCTAGTCCAACCAGCCTGTCAGGTTTTTCTTTTGTATGATCACTGCCGCAGGCTATAGCCAGTGGCAGTATTAATTGTATTCAGACGATGGAATGCAATAGCATGGCAGGAGAGTTTCCCTCATCAACCCTGAGGAAGCAAGAGATTTTTTAACCTTCAACCCATCGTTGAAGGAAAGAAAATTGCATAATGTACGACCAGTGCTAAGACCAAGCACTGGGTGTCACAGTAGACATGGACATAGAGGAAAGGTGATAGTAGACCTGGACATTGAAGTAAGGTCACAGTGGACATGGACACAGAGGAAAGGTCATAGTAGACATTGACACAGAGGAAACGTCACAGTAGACATGGACACAGAGGAAAGGTCACAGTAGATATGGACATAGAGCAAAGGTGATAGTAGACATGGACATAGAGGAAAGCTGATAGTAGACATGGACATTAAAAAAAGGTCACAGTGGACATGGACACAGAGGAAAGGTCATAGAAGACATGGACACAGAAGACATGGACACAGAGGAAAGGTCACAGTAGACATGGACACAGAGGAAAGATCACAGTAGACATGGACACAGAGGAAAGGTCACAGTAGACATGGGCATTTAGGAAAGGTCACAGTAGACATGGACATTGAAGAAAGGTCAGAGTAGACATGGACGTAGAGGAAAGGTCTTAGTAGACATGGACACAGAGAAAAGGTGATAGTAGACCTGGACCTTGAAGAAAGGTCACAGTGGACATGGACACAGAGGAAAAGTCACAGAAGACATGGACACAGAGGAAAGGTCACAGTAGACATGGACATAGAGGAAAGGTCACAGTAGACATGGGCATTTAGGAAAGGTCACAGTAGACATGGACATTGAAGAAAGGTCAGAGTAGACATGGACGTAGAGGAAAGGTCTCAGTAGACGTGGACACAGAGAAAAGGTGATAGTAGACCTAGACCTTGAAGAAAGGTCACAGTGGACATGGACACAGAGGAAAAGTCACAGAAGACATGGACACAGAGGAAAGGTCACAGTAGACATGGACATAGAGGAAAGGTCAGAGTGAACATGGGCACAGAGCAAAGAAAGGAGACAGTAGACATGGACATTAAAGAAAGGCTAGAATAGACATGGACATAGAGGAAAGGTCACAGCAGACATGAACATAGAGGAAAGGTGATAGTAGACCTGGACATTGAAGAAAGGTCACAGTGGACATAGACACAGAGGAAAGGTCACAGTAGACATGGAAACAGAGGAAAGGTCACAGTAGACATGGACACAGAGGAAAGGTCACAGTAGACATGGACATAGCGCAAAGGTAATAGTAGACATGGACATAGAGGAAAGGTGATCGTAGACATGGACATTAAAAAAAGGTCACAATGGACATGGACACAGAGGAAAGGTCACAGAAGACATGGACACAGAGGAAAGGTCACAGTAGACATGGACATAGAGGAAAGGTCAGAGTGAACATGGGCACAGAGGAAAGGTCATAGTAGACATGGACATAGAGGAAACCTCAGAGTGAACATGGACATGGAGGAAAGATCACAGTAGACATGGACATACAGGAAAGTTCACAGTAGACATGGACATAGAGGAAAGGTCACAGTGGACATGGACATATAGGAAAGGTCAGAGTAGACATGGACCTAGAGGAAATGTCACAGTAGACATGAACACATAGGAAAGGTCAGAGTAGACATGGACATATAGATAAGGTCAGAGTAGACATGGACACAGAAGAAAGGCCACAGTAGACATGGACACAGAAGAAAGGTCACAGTAGACATGGACACAGAGGAAAGGTCAAAGTAGACATGGTCACAGTAGCCATGGACACAGTGGAAAGGTCACAGTAGACATGGGCATTGAAGAAAGGTCAGAGTAGACATGGACGTAGAGGAAAGGTCTCAGTAGACGTGGACACAGAGAAAAGGTCTCAGTGGACGTGGACATAGAGGAAAGGTGACAGTAGACATGGACACAGAGGAAAGGTCACAGTAGACATGGACATAGAGCAAAGGTGACAGTAGACATGGACATTGAAGAAAGGTCAGTGTAGACATGGACATAGAGGAAAGGTCACAGTAGACATGAACATAGAGGAAAGGTCACAGTAGATATGGACATTAAAAGGTGCCCACCATGGTCTCGATAAGCAATGAAGTCCCAGCAGAAGACCCTGAAATGCTTCACCCAAAACTCAAAGTTTTGTGTAAGGTTCTGCTCTGAAGCCTTGTAAAACAGCTGAATGTGATCCTTTCACCTTCATCATGCAGCGACAGCAAAGTGAAAGGCTCGTAAAACTGCATTTACAAAGGCTTTCTGTAGGATTAAGGACAGAGGCAGAGCTCTGCACATACCAGGGTGACTCTGCCAGTAAAAGATGCTTCAGGGTTAGTCTAGCTGGTGTCGTGCAGGTTCTACTGCAACTAAGGTTTGGATGGGAGTTCCCTACTCACAATCTGTGGACTGGATCCAAACACAGCTGATTCTGGAGAAGCATTTTGCACTTTGCAGCTCACCGGCTGGAACCAGAATCAGCCTCCCAAAAAATAGCTGTGGGGAAAGGATGAAATCCAGAATTTTATGGAGTTCTTCAGTCACAATTATCTGTTTGATCCCATTTCTGGGACTCAAAGGTAAATCTAGTTTGTCTATATATATTGAACAGAAGTGGTAAGCTTTTCAGTTTATAGTAGGGACCAGATGTTCCTCAGGGTGAAAAGAGGACCTGTCCTTAAAGTAGATCCTAACCCAAACTGGATGACATTTAATTTGCTCTGTGGGTTATTATTATATATTGTATTTTTTTTTGTTTTATAGTATACTGTTTTCACCTAGTTTTCTGGCATCTTAGTCCTGCTAATCTTCCCCAAATTTTTTCAGGCACTTCCTGCCTACATGCGCTCCTTCCAGTG